>NW_019953932.1:0-2055 GCF_002910315.2 Salvelinus sp. IW2-2015
AAATCTAGAATCGGCTTCCTATTTTGCAACAAAGCATCCTTCACTCACGCTGCCAAACATACCCTCGTAAAACTGACTATCCTACCGATCCTTGACTTCGGCGGTGTAATTTACAAAATAGCCTCCAACACACTACTCAGCAAATTGGATGCAGTCTATCACAGTGCCATCCGTTTCGTCACCAAAGCCCCATATACTACCCACCACTGCGACCTGTATGCTCTCGTTGGCTGGCCCTCGCTTCATATTCGTCGCCAAACCCACTGGCTCCATCTATAAGTCTTTGCCAGGTAAAGCCCCACCTTATCTCAGCTCACTGGTCACCACAGCAGCACCCACCCGTAGCACTCGCTCCAGCAGGTATATTTCACTGGTCACCCCCAAAGCCAATTCTTCCTTTGGCCTTCTTTCTTTCCAGTTCTCTGCTGCCAATGACTGGAACGAATTGCAAAAATCACTGAAGCTGGAGACTCAGATCTCCCTCACTAACTTTAAGCATCAGCTATCTGAGCTTCTTACAGATCATTGCACCTGTGCATAGCCCATCTAACTACCTCTCCCCATATTATTTATTTATTTTTGCTCCTCTGCACCTCAGTATCTCTACTTGCACATTCATCTTCTGCACATCTATCACTCCAGTATTTATTTGCTAAATTGTGATTATTTCGCCACTACGGCCTATTTATTGCCTTCCCTCCCTAATCTTACTTCATTATATAGACTTTTCTATTGTGTTATTGACTATACGTTTGTTTATTCCATGTGTAACGCTGTGTTGTTGTTTGTGTCGCACTGCTTTGCTTTATCTTGGCCAGGTCGCAGTTTTAAATGATAACTTGCTTACCTGGTTAAATAAATAATATTATAAATGAAATAAAATAAATAAAAAATCAGTCAATAAAAAAAACAATAGTGCCGTCTGGTTTGCTTAATATAATGGATTTTTATTTTTTTTTAATGAAAAATAAATGTTACCCCCTTTTCGTGGTATCCAATCGCTAGTAATTACTATCTTGTCTCATCGCTACAACTCCCGTACTGGCTCGGGAGAGACGAAGCACAACCCAACCAAGCCGCACTGCTTCTTAACACAGCGCGCCTCCAACCCGGAAGCCAGCCGCACCAATGTGTCGGAGGAAACACCGTGCACCTGGCCACCTCGGTTAGCGCGCACTGCACCCGGCCCGCCACAGGAGTCACTGGAGCGCGTTGAGACAAGGATATCCCTACCGGCCAAACCCTCCCTAACCCGGACGACGCTAGGCCAATTGTGCGTCGCCCCACGGACCTCCCGGTCGCGGCCGGCTGCGACAGAGCCTGGGCGCGAATCCAGAGACTTCTGGTGGCGCAGCTAGCGCTGCGATGCAGTGCCCTAGACCACTGCGCCACCCGGGAGGCCCATAATGGATTTTAAATGGTTTATACTTTTACTTTTGATACTTAAGGATTGAATCCTAAAATGACATACCCAAATGTAACTGCCTGTAGCTCAGGACCTGAAGCAAGGATATGCATATTCTTGATACCATTTGAAAGGAAACACTTTGAAGTTTGTGGAAATGTTAAATGAATGTAGGAGAATATAACACATTAGATCTGGTAAAAGATAACAGATAATCAGAAATACAAAAAACATTTTGTTTGTGTTTTTGTACCACTTGAAAATGCAGAGAAAGAACCATAAATTATATTCCAGCCCAGTGCCAATTTAGATGTTTGGCCACGTACGCTGTAGCAGTGTTGCAGAAGTTTTAGACTGAATCCAATAAACATTGCTGTTGTTTGATGCAAGAATCGTTCGGCCGGGTGCCGTGAGCACTTGCCTAATTGGGTATGATATTACGAAATTCAAAGATCATATGTTCGACTGTCCCAGCGCATGGTATTCAGCTTTCACTGCTAAAGCTAACTGGGTAAGACAGTGGGCGAGATGATAAGATTGTAAACAAGTATTTTAATCTTTCTGCCCAATAGTAATCAGATATGTCAGTTAGTCCTGGGAAGGAGATGTGTGAGACATTCTTAGACTGACAGGTCAGTCAGAGGCATTGA
>NW_019953933.1:0-2055 GCF_002910315.2 Salvelinus sp. IW2-2015
GTTGGACCCAAATCTAAAATTTGGGACTCATCAGACCAAAGGACAGATTTCCACTAGTCTATGTTCATTGCTTAATGTTTCTGGCCGCAGCAAAGTTTCTTCTTATTGGTGTCGCTTAAGTAATGTTTCTTTGCATGAAGGCCTGATTCACGCAGTCTCCTCTGAACAGTTGATGTTGAGATGTGTCTGTTACTTGAACTCTGTGAAGAATTTATTTGGGCTGCAATCTAAGATGCAGTTAACTCTAATGAATTTATCCTCTGCAGCAGAGGTAACTCTGGGTCTTCCTTTCCTGTGGCGGTCCTCATGAGAGCCAGTTTCATTGTAGCYGTTAACTTCTTTGGGACTGGGGGGCAGTATTGAGTAGATTGGATAAATAGGTGCCCAGAGTAAACTGCCTGCTACTCAGTCCTAAAAGCTAGAATATACATATAATTAGTACATTTGGATAGAAAAGACTCTGACGTTTCTAAAACTGTTTGAATGATGTCTGTGAGTATAACAGAACTCATATGACAGGCAAAAACCTGCGAAAAAATKCAACCAGGAAGTGGGAAATCTGAGGTTTGTAGTTTTTCAAGTCATTGCCTATCGAATATACAGTGTCTATGGGGTCATATTGCACTTCCTAAGGCTTCCACTAGATGTCAACAGTCTTTAGAACCTTGTTTGATGCTTCTACTGTGAGGGAGGGGYGAATGAGAGCTGATTGAGTCAGGGGTCTGGCAGAGTGCCACGAGCTCAGTCTCGCGRGCTCCCGTGAGAGTTAGCTGCGTTCCATTGCATTTCTACAGACAAAGGAATTCTCCGGTTGAAACATTATTGAAGATTTATGATAAAAACATCCTAAAGATTGATTCTATACTTCGTTTGACATGTTTCTACGAACTGTAATATYACTTTTCGTCTGAACTTTCACCTGGACTTGCCCACGCCTCCTGAGTTTGGATTTGTGTACCAAACCCGCGAACAAAAAGAAGGTATTTGGACATAAATGATGGACTTAATCGAACAAAACAAACATTTATTGTGGAACTGGGATTCTTGGGAGTGCATTCTGATGAAGATCATCAAAGGTAAGTGAATKTTTATAATGCTATTTCTGACTTCTGTTGACTCCACAACATGGCGGGTATCTGTATGGCTTGTTTTTGTGTCTCAGCGCCGTACTCAGATTATTGCATGGTGTGCTTTTTCCGAAAAAGAATTGGGAAATCTGACACAGCAGTTGCATTAAGGAGAAGTTTATCTATAATTCCATGCATAACAATTGTATCTTTTAGCAATGTTTATTATGAGTATTTCTGTAAATTGATGTGGCTCTCTGCAAAATCACCAGATGTTTTGGAGGCAAAACATTACTGAACATAACGRGCCAATGTAAACAAAGATTTTTTGATATAAATATGAACTTTATCGTGGCTGGATTTACAACAAGTTTATCTTTACTGCTTCTCCTTCACCCAAATCTCCTTCACCCAAATCCAGACAGCTGACTTTCTGAAAGAACTGCAAAATCTGGATCCCTACAAATCAGCCGGGCTAGACAATTTGGACCCTCTCTTTCTAAATGTATCAGCCTAAATTGTTGCAACCCCTATTACTAGCCTATTCAACCTCTCTTTCATATCGTCTGAGATCCCCAAAGTTTGGAAAGCTGCAGTGGTCATCCCCCTCTTCAAAGGGGTAGACACTGTTGACCCAAACTGTTATAGACCTATATCCATCCTGCCCTGCCTTTCTAAAATCTTCAAAAGCCAAGTTAATAAACAGATCACTGACCATTTCGAATCCCACCATACCTTCTCCACTATGCAATCMGGTTTCCGAGCTGGTCATGGGTGCACCTCAGCCACGCTCAAGGTCCTAAACGATATCATAACCGCCATCAATAAAAGACAGTACTGTGCAGCCGTCTTCATCAACCTGGCCAAGGCTTTCGACTCTGTCAATCACCGCATTCTTATTGGCAGACTCAATAGTCTTGGCTTCTCAAATGACTGCCTCGCCTGGTTCACCAACTACTTCTCAGAGAGAGTTCAGTGTGTCAAATCG
>NW_019953934.1:0-2054 GCF_002910315.2 Salvelinus sp. IW2-2015
TGGCAGAAGGAGATGATTCCTCCTCAGAGAGAGATAACACAGGTTCTGTTATTAACAACTTGGGTCTCCTCAGAGAGAGAACAAAGGCGTATACCTAGTTTTTGTAACAGTTTCTATAAATCTCAGGGCAATGTTTCAGAAATATAGACTTCTTTCATGTCATTGAAGTCCCAAGGTGGTGATGGAATGTGACTACAGAGACTACACAGACTACGTAGCATGCACAGACTACATAGACTACAGAGACTAGAGAGACTAGAGAGACTACAGAGACTAGAGAGACTACAGAGACTAGAGAGACTACAGAGACTACAGAGACTACAGAGACTATAGAGACTACAGAGACTAGAGAGACTACAGAGACGACAGAGAATTCACAGACTGCAGAGACTACACAGAATACAGAGACTAGAGAGACTATATAGACTATATAGACTACAAAGACTAGAGACCGCAGAGACTACAGTGACTAGAGACTATGCCGACTACAGAGACTACAGAGACTACACATACTACACAGACTACAGAGATTACATGTGACTGCAGTGACTACACAGACTACAGAGACGACATAGACTACACAGAATACACAGAATACACAGACTACACAGACTACAGAGACTATATAGACTACAAAGACTAGAGACTATACCGACTACAGAGACTACAGAGACTACACAGACTACAGAGACTACAGAGACTACACATACTACATAGACTACAGTGACTACATAGACTACAGTGACTACATAGACTACAGAGACTACAGTGACTACGGAGACTTCAGGGTCTACTGATGAAAATGTGCTATCTAGCTAAATCTGGTGCAATGGCATACTGTACATGGTCCCTGACAAATAAATAAAATGTATTTCCATAATACATCCGTGAAATAGCGTTGGGAATTTGGATGAAGTTGCTCTCCAAAACTATTTCACTTTATTTTAGTTAGCAACGGTTGCTTTCACATGAGTTTTATAAACCATGAGAAACACATGGCTCTTAAATGTTACACACACACCACGCTCACGCGCATACACACACACACACACACACACCACACACACAACACACACACCCACACACCACACACACACACCACACACACAACACACACCACACACACACACACACCAACAACACACACACACACACACAACACACCACCACACACAGATTGTCTTTGACTGAGACTCTGTCTCACACGTACCCCGCCCCCGGCCCCCCCCGCCCCCTTCCCCATACGCCCGTCCCCGACAACACACACAACACAGTATCATTTCACAGGACATGTTCTCCACCTCTGTTCTGACTGAGACAGATTTCAGATCAGGATCAACACTTTGAAACTGAGTCTGTGACCTGAGGGGCCCAAGTGTTCCTACACAGAGAGAAAAGTGAGACGGACGGAGGGGAAGGAGAGATGGAGAGGAGGAATGAAGAGAGGGGGAAAGGGGGATGGAGGGAGGAGGAGGAATGGAGAGAAAGGAGAGATGGAGAGGAGGAAGAAGAGAGGGGGAAAGGGGGAGATGGGGGGAGAGGAGGAATGGAGGGAAAGGAGAGAGATGGAGGGAAAGGAGAGATGAGGGAAAGGAGAGAGATGGAGGGAGAGAAGAGGAATGGAGGGAAAGGAGAGAGATGGAGGGAGAGAAGCGGAATGGAGGAAAGGAGAGAGATGGAGCGGAGAGAAGAGGAAGAGGGAATGGAGGGAAAGAAAGGAGAGAGACGGAGGGAGAGAAAAGAGAAAGTTGAACAACAGAAAGGAAAAAGGGAAAGAAAGGGTCAGTAATTTAACGTGTGATCAGAGCTCTAGCATGTTACACGTTCAAGTGAGTGTGTGTGTGTGTGTGTGTTTCCAGGCCGTGGCCAATCTGTGACTGATTTCTCTGTCTGTGGCCTGAGGAGCCTGGCCGCTACGTATACCCCATTTCCCACAACAAGAGTACCACACACAGGTAGGAAAGGGCCCGTCACTGTAGTCTATTCATGACATGCCCGCTCACCCTTCAGAGAGTAACTCTTTATGAAACACCACACCCATTGAACATGGAACG
>NW_019953935.1:0-2054 GCF_002910315.2 Salvelinus sp. IW2-2015
CAACATAAACCAATCATACAGATGGGCTCCAAACAGTGCAGAGAGATTCATTGAAACATTGAACTCAAATGAAATTATGAACTCTATACAGTTTTTCAATAACTCACAATACCAAAACAATAAAGATGGTGTCAATTCGGCTACTCWAAACATCAACTGCATATTCCAAAAAGCAGCATTGAAAGCAAATTTGAGAAAACCAAAGAAATGCAACATCAGAAACAAAAAACAAAATGTTTCTGACAAATGGTTTGATAATGAATGTAAAACAATTAGAAAACACCTAAGACAAATGTCAAACAAAAAACAGAAGCAGCAAAACAACCCAGAGCTACGATATGAATACTTTGAAACTCTGAAACAGTATAAACAAACACTGAAACACAAGAAATTGAATTATACCAACAAGACACTTGATGAAATTGAAAACGCAATTGACCAAAATCATTTCTGGGACATGTGGAACAATTTAAGCACAACAAAGCCACAAGAATTAGCCATACAAGATGTAGGAATTTGGAAAACTTATTTTGATAATCTATACAAAAACATCCCACAAAAAGACTTACAACAGAACCAATTAGAAATTAAAGAAAAATTGAACATCCTTGAATCAGTCATTAAAAACAACCAAAATCCATTAGATTAGCCAATAACCCAACAAGAACTAAAGGAAAAGCTCAAATCTATTAAATCAAAGAAGGCTTGTGGTCTAGACAACATCAGAAATGAAATGCTGAAAAACAGCACACCTGAGTTGCAAAATGCTGTGCTTAAATTGTTCAACATGGTTTTAACTTCTGGCTGCTTCCCTGATGTCTGGAACCAGGGGCTCATCTCCCCTATCCACAAAAGTGGAGACAAATCAGACCCCAATAACTACAGGGGAATTTGCGTAAACAGTAACTTGGGAAAGGTTTTCTGTAGCATTTTGAATTCAAGAATTCAAACCTTTCTTCAAGAAAATAATGTAATAACTAAATGTCAAATTGGCTTTCTCCCTAACCATCGCACTACTGACCATATATACACCTTACACACACTAATTAATAAACACGTCCACCAAAAAAAAGTGGGCAAAATCTTTGCTTGCTTTATTGACTTTAAAAAAGCATTTGATTCTATTTGGCACGAAGGGCTATTCTACAATATTCTCCAAAGTGGGCTTGGTGGTAAGGTGTATGACTTAATAAAATGTATGTACACAGAAAACAAGTGTGCAATAAAAATCAAAAACCAAAGAACAGAATTCTTTTCACAATGTCGAGGTGTGAGACAAGGCTGCAGTTTGAGTCCAAATCTTTTCAACATTTATATCAATAAATTAGCAGACATGTTGGACCATTCTCCAGCCCCAGGACTCACACTATTTGACACAGAGGTGAAATACCTGCTATATGCTGATGACTTGGTACTTCTATCACCAACCAAAGAAGGTCTTCAACAGAACATTAATATTCAACAGCAATATTGCCATAATTGGGCCATGGCAGTAAATTTCCAAAAAACAAAAATCATGTTTTCCCCCCCCCAAAAACAGATGTCAGAAACACAAATATAAATTCTCCCTGAACAACACCATAATTGAACACACTAAAAATTACACCTACCTTAGTCTGACCATATCTGCATCGGGAAACTTTAATATGGCAGTGAATGCACTCAAAGAAAGATTATTTAAAATCAACATCCCAATTAGAATTTGGACCAAAATATTTGACAGTGTAATCCTACCAATAGCTCTTTACGGAAGTGAGGTTTGGGCGCCACTCAATAAACTGAACTTTAAAATGTGGGACAAACATCCAATTGAAGCCCTACATGCAGAATTCTGTCGGAAAATCCTACAAGTCCAGAGAAATACACCTACTAATGCATGTAGGGCAGAATTGGGCCGCTTTCCAGTAATAATGAAAATACAGAAAAGATCATTAAAATTTTGGCTACATCTAAATTCAAGTCCAAATTCAAGTCTGCAATTTAAAGCACTTCAAACCCAAGAGCTGAGCCCAGAAACAAGCCGTCTCAGTCAGCTGGTGTTGGACCTAACCAAC
>NW_019953936.1:0-2053 GCF_002910315.2 Salvelinus sp. IW2-2015
CCTTTGGTACATGTTTTATCACAGAGACATCAGAAAGCCTGATGACGGTGAGACTGTTGAAGCTGTGGTTGTTCCCAGGTTAGTTAGAATACCTCTATTACATATTTATACTCTATTCTGTCCTGGATCAGTTTGACTTGCTTATCCTTTCAGTCATGCTCATCATAATCTCACTTTCAGTGACCAAGGAGGTGAGCCAGGAGAGGAGAGCAGGCAGCCCATGGACAATGAAGAGACAGGCGCTGACAACCCTCTGCTGAATGGAGATGCCAGGTAAACTGTACCACATGACTAATCACCTGTCAGTCCTCTGTAATGTAGACTATGGAGAACATTTGTATCCTTCCCAGTCGAGATCCTTAAATCATCATCAATGTAATAATCTCAACTTTAGTGGCCAAGGAGAGGAAGGTGTTCTAGGAATGGAGGATGGAAAGCCGTCAGACAATGACAGAGCAGACACTGAAACCTGTCAGAAGACACATGCTGATTCCCCCACACTGAATATACCCAAGGTTGTTAGGTAAATTCTCCACATGAGGACTCCTTTGATAGATCTTCATTATCAATCTCATTTCTCCCTTCAGAATTGATCCCATGTATCATGTTAGTCTCTGCCTCTATGGAGGACAGTGTTGTTTGTGCTGGATCAAGAGTTTTAATCCTGATGATAGCCCTGTTATTGCTCCCACAGTGTTAACAGCCAGACTGATGACCCACAGCTTCTGGGTCAACCTCAGAGCAATGGACGCGTGCCATATAGAAGGTGAGAATGTGTATTTATCTGTGTGTAAAGTTGCATGGGATGGTAGAGGAGGTTAAATAACTGGTTGAGGTCATGTTTCCTGATCCAGTCTGTATCTTACTCCACAGGGAATCACACCTGACCAATGGGGCCCCAGGTCAGGGTGCTGGTGAGACTTCACCCCTCTGCAAGTGAGTCACTCCTCTGTCATTTAGGTCATGAACACGTAGACCATGTGTACCCCTCTCCAACAGATGCACCCCCAGGGGGGGGCAGGACCGAGTTTGAGAAACACTGTTATCTGTTATCTCTATAGGGGACAGTATTATGGTGGATCATGAATGTGAATGTTGATGTCTTATTTCTCCAACAGGGTTAACGATGAGACTGAGGAAGTGAATCCTGGTGCACAGAGTCCAGGACCTCCTCAGATGAATGAAGGACCTCCCATGTCTAACAGAGCTGCCGAGGAGACCACTGCTCTATTGGACAAACAGGCCATGGACAAGGACCAAGTCACCAAACCTCCTGAGTTAATAGTAAGTACTGTTAATGTCCTCTGACAACTGGTGAACTGTTTGGCTTGGTATCTAAAATGACGGGGCTCGTTGTCTTTTAGCTCCAACATATTTGTAACTCTTGTGTTTTTCCCAAGGACAAAGGACCTAATGACATGGAGGAGAACTGTAGCAAACGGTGGACGTTTGTGTAGCAAAAGAAAACCTAATAAGATACAGTAATATATGATATACAGTACTTATTATAAGATACAGTAATATATGATATACAGTACTTATTATAAGATACACATACATATGTGACTTGCTTCATCATAATCAGTCATGCCATCATAATCAGTCACACATTCTGACCAGTGTGTTTTACTGCACATTGATTTTCAGAAACCTCAACAATTTATTAAGTTAATTCTCTATGTGACAGGTATAATGTGGATTGGTTAGGAAATGTGTTCAAGTGAAATCAGTTAAAATTCCAAAACAGCCCAGGACTTGTAGATAACTAAAATTACAAAATTATTATAATCTGAAAATGAGTGTGATTTATGACTGATTATGATACAGCATGTCACATATTAGCTATACAACATTATAAAGATATGAAAGGATGGTATGATCATACTTACGCTAGTATTGTTTACTATACATACAAGCAAATATCAATCACATACACATGGGAAGATGCATAAAACATAAACCTCTTTAGTAGAGACATTTCCAAGGTCCTGAGGTCTCAATGTCTTGTGGACATGTCAAATAGCTAAACATTGACCGGCGTTATTTACACTAT
>NW_019953937.1:0-2053 GCF_002910315.2 Salvelinus sp. IW2-2015
GTGTGTCAGTACCAGATAGGGGAGGTGAAGAAGGTGTTTGACGGCCCGTATAAGGAGTACAGAGAGGGCTCCCAGAGATGGGGACGATACACTGGCACTGTCCCCAGCCCACGGCCCGGAGCGGTGAGTGATGGATGAAGGGGGGGTGAAGGGAGGGGGTGACGGGTGAGGGTGGAGGGAGAGACAAAGGGAGAGAGGGATGAAAGAAGGGGTATAGTGGAGGAATGGAGAGTGAGTTGGACAGAGAGAAGGGAGTCTGGAGAGCGATCAGAGCCAACAAGCGATGCCAGCCTGTCCCACAACTAACAACATTCCTTGTTTCTTCCTCTCTCCCTCACCTCTCTCTGTTCCCTCTCTCTCCTCTCTGTCTCTTCTCTTTCTTCTTCACGGTGCAGTGCATTACAAGCTGGCATAGGGAGAACGGCTACAACAGCTCTCTTCAGTTGCCAGACGCCACTCTCAACTTTGCCAAGAAGCACCCTCTGATGGAGGAGAAGGCTCAGGCTCGCCCCCTACTGCTCACCAAGGGCATCAACTTCACCCGCCTGGCAGTGGACCGGGTCAGCGCCCTGGACACGCGGGCATATAACATGCTCTTCTTAGGCACAGGTAGCTACTGACAGGGCGTACAGCGTGGGCTAAGAATCTACCCACTGAAGATGGTCGAGTTTGAAGTTGCCGCAAGATTCCGAATATTTTTGACCTGACCACCGTTCCTAAGCTTAACCACAATGGAGGAAACACAAAACTGACTGAGATCAGTGTACTGTGTAAGAACTTCCCATACGCAACATAACAGTGTAGGACCAAGACAGGTCCCAGATTAACCCATATGCCCACCAAAGATGCCCTTAACCACAGCTGTAGGATCAGTTTACTTTAACCCCCAACCCTCCTGAGAAAACCCTCAAGACCCACAGTTTGCCTGAGATCAGTGTTCAGGTGGATTCAGGACAACTTCATCCTACTTCCGTAAGATTGTCTCACGTCAGATAGCACGACGACTTCAGCTACGTGGCCGGTTGAAGACGGTTGAAGACGGTTGAAGACCACATGTGGCCTAGGAAGAACACTGCCTGTCGGGAGACGATGCCTTTCATCAATAACATACAGTACATCCAACTGCAGTAGCTACTTCCCATTAAGTAGCCTACTACTTAGAATTCCACTCACTGCAGTGCAGTGTAGAGTGAATCCCTGACTGTGCCTGCGGTGTGTTGGAGGCCCATGACTGTCAGACTGACGATGGGCTCAGTAGCTTGGCAGGCCCCCTGCTGCCTTGCTTCACAGCACAAACTCAACGGGGCCCTTGGCACACGTACACACTGCCAATTGGGCTGCGGGCTTGATTAGCTATTAACTGCAGCAGGGTGACAGCTGATGCGGAGAGAACAAGTCTGGCGAGGATGGTTAGGAACGGAGGATGGGAGTAGGGGATTAGCCGAAATGCTCTCGACACAGCGAGAGAGGAGCATGATACGTCATGCATGATACAGCATTTACGTGTTTGTGTGTGTTGCTGCTCTGCTCTGTGCCAGGCTCCCGTAGGGTCCAGGGTCAGTCCCTCACATTATCCATGACAGTCCCACTGTGGTGAGGGCAGGAGGCAGGGCAGGTTCAGCACACACAGCAGATCTCTGCTCATAAAAGTGCCATACACCCAGACAGACACACAAGGTCACACCGCCGGCAGCAGCAGCTCAATTGCCTTTCAATGCAGGGGATGTAACCTTGCTCCCAATATTACCCAAAGAGTAAACTACAGTACAACATTCTGAAATGATGTACCTCTCTTCTCATCCGACCTACTTTTTTCTGCTTTCCTCTTTATCCCCTCTTCTCTTTTCCCTCCTCATCTCTCCTACTCTCTTTTCCTCCTCTCCTACTCTCTCCCCCCCCCCTCTTTTCTCTCCTCTCCTCCTCTAGCGGACGGCTGGTTACAGAGGGTAGTGATCCTCGGCTCGGAGGCCCATGTGATTGAAGAGATACAGCTGTTTGATTCTCCCCAGCCAGTGGACAGCCTAACCATCTCTCACACCAAGGTAACACTCAA
>NW_019953938.1:0-2052 GCF_002910315.2 Salvelinus sp. IW2-2015
TGTGGCCCATCAAAAGCACAGACAAGGCTGGTTAGGATGTCTGGGGATAAAGGACAAATTCCCACACGCACAGATGGGGGAATAAAACTGGTTAATAGAAGCGGACAGAAGGTTAATGTGACAATTTGTTTATTAGTCCCACCAAATCCTGAAAAACAAAAATATATATAAATACATTGGAAAAAGAACAGAGAGTACACACTGCAGAAAAAATAAATCATAAAAAAGAAAAAGAAAAATAACTAAATAATTAAATACAATTTTTTGATTGGATTGAATACCTCCACACTGACCAAAATTAAGCAACGCTTTGACTATGTATTAACTCAGTGAGCATGGCTTTGCTATGAGAAAGGCCGCCGTAGTCAGACCTGGCTCTCAGAGAAGACAGGCTATGTGCACACTAGCCACAAAATGAGGTGAAACTGAGCTGGACTTCCTAACCTGCCAAATGCATGACCATATTAGAGACTGGAGCCATAAATATAACATTTGAATGTTCTCATCCTTTAAAACTTGTTAGTGTAATGTTACTGTTAATTTTAGATAGATAAAAAACAAAGGAAATAAACTATTCTATATATAACTATATATTTTACCATGCAAAAATCCTTGAAATTGAATTGAATTGAAGAGAGAGAGAGAGAGAACAGAGAGAGGACCATGAGGGGAAGACAAGAAGAGACAAAGTGAGTCTCCCAGGATTGGAAAAAAGTATTGTTCGGGAAAAGAGAAAATGGAGAGGGAGAGAGAGGTAGTTAGTAGAGTGTTGTGATCAACGGTGGACTGAAGACAGCGGTGCCGAATGCCTCAAGAATGCTTCAAGGTAAAAACGTAATATTCAATATCTGTCCATTTGACTAAATATTAGGACTTCACTATACATACCCATGGACAACAACCTGGAAAACAACACAAAATAACTGATAAGGCTAGCGAAATGTATTAACCGATATCACCAATACAATCAAAAGCGACCGCGGTCACCCCCGTCTTCAATGGGGAGACACTCTAGACCCAAACTGTTACAGACCTATATCCATCCTGCCCTGCCTTTCTAAAGTCTTCGAAAGCCAAGTTAATAAACAGATCACCGACCATCTCGAATCCCACCAAACTTTCTCCGCTATGCAATCCGGTTTCCGAGCCGGTCACGGGTTCACCTCAGTCACGCTCAAGGTACTAAACAACATCATAACCACCATCGATAAAAAAACAGTACTGTGCAGCAGTCTTTATCGACCTGGCCAAGGATTTCGACTCCGTCAATCATCACATTCTTATCGGCAGACTCAACAGCCTTGTTTTCTCTAATGACTGCCTCACCTGGTTCTCTAACTACTTCTCAGATAGAGTTCAGTGTGTCAAATTGGAGGGCCTGTTGTCCGGACCTCTGGCAGTCTCTATGGAGGTGACACAGGGTTCAATTCTAGGGCCGACTCTTTTCTCTGTATATATCAATGATATCGCTCTTGCTGCGGGTGATTCTTTGATCCACCTCTACACGGACGACACCATTCTGTAAACATCTGGTCCTTCCTTGGACACTGTGTTAACAAACCTCCAAACGAGCTTCATCGCCATACAACACTCCTTCCATGGCCTCCAACTGCTCTTAAATGCTAGTAAAACTAAATGCAAGCTTTTCAACCGATCGCTGCTCGCACCCGCCCGCCCGCCCGCCTAGCGTCACTACTCTGGACGGTTCTGAATTAGAATATGTGGACAACTACAAATACCTAGGTGTCTGGCTAGACAATCCAGAATTAAATCTAGAATTGCCTTCCTATTTCACAACAAAGCCTCCTTCACTCACTTTTTTTATCTTCATTTAACTAGGAAAGTCAGTTAAGAACAAATTCCTATTTTCAATGTTGGCCTTGGAACAATGGGTTAACTGCCTTGTTCAGAGGCAGAACGACAGATTCTACGACTCTATTCAACAAATTGGACGCAGTCTATCACAGTGCCATCTGTTTTGTCACCAAAGCCTCATATACTACCCACCATAGTGACCTGTATGCTCTCGTTGGCTGGTCCTCGCTACATTTT
>NW_019953939.1:0-2052 GCF_002910315.2 Salvelinus sp. IW2-2015
GACTTCCTTAGATTTTGTGCACAAGCTGTTGTTTACAAATATGCACAGACCGCCACCCCTCGTCTTACCGGAGTGTGCTGTTCTATCTTGCCGGTACAGCGTATCTCCCGCTTGTCGTCATTCAGCCACGATTCCGTGAAACATAGGATAGTACAGTTTTTGATGTCCCGTTGGTAGGATAATTTATTGTCCAATGATTGCACGTTGGCGAGTAGTATTGACGGTAACGGCAGCTTTCCCACTCGCCTTCTCTGGGTCCTGACCAGGCATCCGTCTCTTTGTCCTCTGTACCTGCGTCGCTTCCTCTTGCAAATAGCGGGGATGTCGGCCCTGTGGGGTGTTTGGAGAATGTCTTGTGCGTCCTCCTTTTTGTAAAAAAAATCTTAGTCTAATCTGAGGTGAGTGATCGCTGTCCTGATATCCAGAAGCTCTTTTTTGCCGTAAGATACGGTTGCAGAAACATTATGTACAAAATAAGTTACAAATAACGTGAAAAACCCCCACATAATAGCACAATTTGTTGGGCGCCCGTAAAACTGCTGCCATTTCTTCCGCCGCCACACCCTGTACCACGGAATCGGTACATCAAAAATCTCTTCCCAACTATTTTGAAATCTGTATGGCACAGTTGTCAACATCCTGGTCCTCAAATTAAGCTGGTATACTTTCCTATTTATGCAATTTTTATTCCTCTGTGTAACGGTACTCGTCCTCGTCTCATGACGAGTATGAAAGATCGGACCAATGTGCAGCGTGGTAAGTGTCCATTTTAATGAAATCCGACTGAACATGAACACTGAATGACAAAACAACAAAAGAGAATGAACGAGACTGAAACAGTTCTGTATGGGAAAAACACAGACACAGAAAACAATTACCCACAACCCATAGTGGGAAAACAGGCTACCTAAGTATGATTCTCAATCAGAGACAACGATCGACAGCTGCCTCTGATTGAGAACCATACCAGGCCAAACACAGAAATACAAAACCTAGACTACAAAACATAGAATGCCCACCCCAACTCATGCCCTGATCAAACTAAAATAAAGACATAAAAAAGGAACTAAGGTCAGAACGTGACACTCTGCCAGTTTTGATCCTTTACATTGGGCAGACAGACCAGTTCCCTACCTCCTCCCGCTGCCACCTACCTCCTCCATTTTTGGGGTAATGCTGTAATCAATTGTTTGTACTCTTGGATTGAGCAGACCTTCCCGTACAATTCTGATAACTCCTTGAAGGACATAATTCTACCATTCCAATTTACAATATAATTTACGAACAAAATACCCTTTTCAAACATCTTTCCCATAAATATAAGTATTTCATTAACCAGCACATTTGAGTTCAGCCATAATATTTGTTCTATCTTTTCAGGGGGATGAAACTGAAATTGTAGCCTGCTCTGCAATGCTTGTTTGAAGGAAAAAGAAAAAAGGATACTTTTCAATTAATCGTAAATGAGACATGGCAATCTGCACAAAGGCAAAAAGGCAATTTTTAAACAATGAATGAGCTTTTCTTAGTAATCTACTTGAGAACCATTTAGGGTTCAAGTAAAACTTTGAATAAGTGAAGCTTTTAGAGAGAGGTTTAGTGCTTTTATAGTTAATAATCTCAACCCACCCATTTCATATTCATTATATACCATAGATAGGCACACTTAATTTGTCTTGTTTAGCGTCCCAGATAAAGCGAAATATTTTTTGCTCGTATGATTTGAAAAACGAATCATCAGGAGTAGACAGCGCCATAAGTGAGTAAACTGCGATATGACTAAGGAGTTAATCAGGGCAATTTTTCCATAAATAGACAGGTATTTACCTCTCCATGGTTAAAATCAAAGCGCGAAAGGGCCCAAATTTTTTGAGGGAGCACAGAAATACTTTGAGGCTATTAAATTCCTTCAGTCTGGAAAAACCTTGCAGTTTACCTACAAAAGTGGCTGATGAAGTAACATCACTGGATATTCAGTAAGTCACAAAATATAAAATAAGCTCCACAATGAACTTTCAATAGAAAACTTGTAAAAATAGACAAAGATCCTGT
>NW_019953940.1:0-2051 GCF_002910315.2 Salvelinus sp. IW2-2015
TCTTGACCAGCTCATCATCAATTACGTAGCTCAACACACACAACATCCTCGCACACGCACCAACCACTAATTCCGCAGCATTAAGAACCTACTCATAGCCCAGATCATTTCTCAGCAGGCGGTGGGAGAATATCTGCCATCACCCGACTCAGGTGGGGTGGTCATTTTGTATACGGAGGGTGTCATGGGGGTAAGGAGGGGTGAGAAGAGAAGGGTGAGATGAGGGTTTAATGACTCGTCCCAGTCCATTTTCAGCCCATGGCTTCTCTTTGTGGGAAAATTAGGTTTGTAGTTAATGTAGCAGGGAGGGAGAGAAGGGGGGGGGGGTGCTGTTTTTTTTTCTGATCCTGGGGTGGTGGAAAGGAGGGAGGGAGAGAGAGATAGAGGAAGAGAGGGAGGGTTGCGGAATAAAGAGGAGAGAATGAGAAAGAAAAGGAGGGAGGAGAGGGAGGGAAGGGAGGGAGGGAAGGGAGGGAGAGGGGAGGGGGATAGCCACATGCAGAACAGGGGATGGAGCATATGGTGGAGATCATTAAGGAAGAGGGTTCTAGAACCTTCCTGCCCAAGCTTCAATATTTCTATTAGCATCACACAGCCTTCATCTGAACCAGGACACGTCTGGGGAAATGCTTTAATGCAGGAAGAGTCAGAAAAGATGTCAGTCATCAGTGTGAGATTGAGAGAGAGAGAGAGAGAGAGAGAGAGAGAGAGAACGCACACACATATAAACATATGCACATATACAAGCACACGTACACAAAAACACTCTCCCTCTCTCTCCCTCCCTCCTCCCCCTCCTCTTCCCTTTATGTTTTTAATTAGATTCAGCTCCCCCATCTTTCATTGCTGGAATCAATAACCATTTGCCTGTGTGAAGGATGTAAATAGCCTAAATCTGACATGTAGAGGATATAAAACAGCGGCTCTCAATAGAATCACACCAATGGGAATCAAATGCTCACACCAATCCATAACCTTATTAGAAAATCTAATCAAATCAAAGTTTATTTGTCACGTGGACCGAATACAACAGGTGTAGACCTTATAGTGAAATGCTTACTTACAGGCTCTAACCAATAGTGCAAAAAAGGTATTAGGTGAACAATAGGTAAGTAAGGAAATAAAAATAACAGTAAAAAGACAGTGAAAAAGAGTAGTGAGGCTATAAAAGTAGCGAGGCTACATACAGACACCGGTTAGTCAGGCTGATTGAGGGAGTATGTACATGTAGATATGGTTAAAGTGACTATGCATATATGATGAACAGAGAGTAGCAGTAGCGTAAACGAGGGGGTTGGCGGGTGGTGGGTGGAACACAATGCAGATAGCTCGGTTAGCCAATGTGCAGGAGCACTGGTTGGTCGGCCCAATTGAGGTAGTATGTACATGAATGTATAATTAAAGTAACTATGCATATATGATAAACCGTGAGAAGCAGCAGCGTAAAAGAGGGGTTGGGGGGGGGGTACACAATGCAAATTGTATGGGTAGCCATTTGATTACCTGTTCAGGAGTCTTATGGCTTAGGGGTAAAAACTGTTGAGATGCCTTTTTGTCCTTGGCACTCCGGTACCGCTTGCCACTGGGGTGGCTGGGGTCTTTGCCAAATTTAGGACCTTCCCCTGACACCGCCTGGTGTAGAGGTCCTGGATGGCAGGCAGCTTAGCCACAGTGATGTACTGGGCCGTACCCTCTGCAGTGCCTTGCGGTCGGAGGCAGAGCAGTTACCGTACCAGGCAGTGATGCAACAGGTCAGGATGCTCTTAATGTTGCAGCTGTAGAACCTTTTAAGGATCTCAGGACCCATGACAAATCTTTTTAGTTTCCTGAGGGGGAATAGGCTTTGCCGTGCCCTCTTCACGACTGTCTTGGTGTGTTTGGACCATTCTAGTTTGTTGGTGATGTGGACACCAAGGAACTTGAACCTCTCAACCTGCTCCACTACAGCCCCGTCGATGAGAATGGGKACGTGCTCGGTGCTCCTTTTCCTGTAGTCCACAATCATCTCCTTAGTCTTGGTTACGTTGAGGGATAGGTTGTTATTCTGGCAC
>NW_019953940.1:7297-8355 GCF_002910315.2 Salvelinus sp. IW2-2015
CACAGCATAGGAATTTGAAAGTTTTTATTTTATTTGATCAAAATAAGTTATTTTTGTAGAAATGCCTTCAGGAACATATGAATTTTCATGTGCCTCAATAACAAACTTGTATGCCATATGTAAATATGAATACAATTGTTAAATAACGAGCCTAGCTGGTATAGCCACAGAAAAATACAGAACCTTCCCGCTAGCCATGATTGGCTGAGATAATGGATTGACTGGACATGCCGAGAGATGAGTTCAGATTGGTCTGATAATTGGTCTGATAATGCATGCTTCTGTCTATAACATGAGCTGCTAAGTATGTGTGGGTAATCCTGTCAACTACAGCTTTTTTGAAAGATATCACAAAGAACTGAACATGTTTTTGCTACTGCTCTCAACATTGCTACCCTGAAGTTAATAGCGCTATTGACAAAGCTCAGTAGGAAAGCATTGTACCTAACATTACACCTTTAGTGTCCTGTGCATGTGACAAATAAACTATGTTTGCCAGAGACGTTAATGTGAAGAACCACATGACCTGCACCAAAATCAGATTAGGATATATATTTTTACTACTACTTTTTGCTACTACTTTCACCACTTTTAGTCTTAAAATCTTTGGTCGTTTACTACACTTTGAATCCTTAAAGAGATGGCTGGGGCTAAGGCTTAAGAGGATGTGAACGATGTTGAGTGGGTGTAGACAAGGAAGAGCTCTCCAGTACGCTTACCAAAACATTCACGAGCCATCTTCTCAAAAGTGGGGTTACAAGTTTATCAACTTTCAAAGCAGAATTATTTTCTCATTGTTCCTCAACTGCAGTGTATAATATAACATTTTCTAGCTCAGTCTCTACTTTTATCTAATGTAAAACACATAATTTCAATTGTTGTTACATAGGACCAAATCCAAGTCGTGGGTCACATATGTTGGAATGTATCTAAAATGTATAAAATAACATTTAAAAAATTGGTATGGGATCGCTCTTTCAATTTGCATACATATTCAATCTTAGTATCTGCTTTTCACAATGCAATATTCACATAGCTTTTGATATTGTTTTCTTGTA
>NW_019953941.1:0-2049 GCF_002910315.2 Salvelinus sp. IW2-2015
TTTTTGTTCGATAAATATTACTTTTATAACAAAAAAACGCCATTTGGGTTTGCGCGTTATGTTGAGAAAACTACAGCCTCGTTCCGTTCGACGAAAATTCCAAAAAGTATCCGTAATGGTCTTAGAAACATGTCAAATGTTTTTTATAATCAATCCTCAGGTTGTTTTTAACAAACATAATCGATAATATTTCAACCGGACCATAACCTATTCAATAAGAGAGAAAAGGAAAATGGAGAGCTCCCTTCTCGCGCGCAGGAACTATTCAGAGGACACCTGACTACTTTTGAAAAATCTCGTTCATTTTTCAAAATAAAAGCCTGAAACTAGGTCTAAAGCCTGGTCACAGCCTGAGGAAGGCATTGGAAAAGGAATCTGGTTGATACCCCTTTAAATGGAAGAAAGACTGGCCAGGAAACACAGATTTGTAAAAATAAATATCACTTCCGGGTTATATTTTCTCAGGTTTTCGCCTACAGAATCAGTTTTGTTATACTCACAGACAATATTTTGACAGTTTTGGAAACTTTGGAACTTTATGCATATTCTACGATCTGGACCTGAGAAATAGTCAGTTTACATTGGGAACGTTATTTAAAAATAAAATAGAAATCTGACCCCTAGCGTCAAGAAGTTGAAAATGATATCTGTCTTTTTCAAACAAGCATTGCAGAGCTGGCTACAATTTCAATTTCATCCCCCTGAAAAGATAGAACAAATATTACAACAAATATTATGGCTGAACTCAAATGTGCTGGTTGATAAAATACCTGTATTTATGGGAAAGATGTTTGAAAATAGGATTTTGTTCTTAAATGGTATTGTAAATCGTAATGGTAGAGTTATGTCCTTCATGGAGTTATCAGAATTGTACGGGAAGGTCTGCTCAATCCAAGAGTACAACCAATTGATTACAGCATTGCCTCAAAAATGGAGGAGGCGGGTAGCAGCGGGAGGAGGTAGGGAGCTGGTCTGTCTGCCCAATATTAAGGATCAAAACTGGAGGAGGAATAAAAATACCATATAGGAAGGTATACCAGTTTCATTTGAGGACCAGCATGTTGACAACTGTGCCATACAGATTGCAAATTAGTTGGAGAGATTTTTGATGTACCAATTCCATGGTACAGGGTGTATGAGTTGATATATAAAACAACGCAAGATTCGAGACTTCGTGCTTTTCAGCTAAAAATTATTATAAAGAATTCTTGCCACCAACAAAATGTTGAATATTTGGGGCATAAAATCATCGAAGCTCTGGAGATTTTGTTGTGAGGATACAGAATCAATAGCCCTTTTACTTCGGTATTGCCCTCAGGTAGCCTGTTTCTGGTCTCAGGTTCAGGAATGGCTTAAAATGCATAGCATTGATCTAAAATTGACCCTAGAAATAGTACTGTTAGGAGATCTGGAGAGACCGGGTCAGTCAATTACTAATATACTAATACTCTTAGTAAAAGTATTTATCTTCAACTCGCAATCTGTGGATTCTATTCGATTAGACAGATTGAAATTGTATGTTAAACATCACAGCATAGTTGAAAGATATGTGTTGCGTAGAAACCCGAAGTGGGTGGCCAGCAGAGATAGATGGGATTGGCTGAGGGAAGCTGAGGGTTGGTATTTGGAATTGGAGACAAGTGGGAGTGGAGTTGCTGTGTGAGAGAGAGAATGATGGTCAAAAGATAAAGGGGAAAAAAAGTCTAAATAAAACATAATAAAAGTACATTTGAATGACACTAAGTGGCAGTGTTTTTACAACTAATGCCGGTTTGCCTGATGCTGCCTGATGCTGACACATGCATATACACACACTCTCATTCAAATAAACACATACAAGAACACACACATACATGTAATAGTGTCAGACATGCACACAAACATATAAAGTAGGCATTGCTGTCATGATTTCAGTTGTCCTTGATGTCCTTTGTTTTAATAAAATAAAAATAAAAATGTTTTGCATTGTTGTTTGCTGTTTTCTTCTGTCTTTTCCTTTTTTCTCTTTAGTTCATTCTCTTGGTTGTTGGTGCATTGGGGGGTTCTTGG
>NW_019953942.1:0-2048 GCF_002910315.2 Salvelinus sp. IW2-2015
GCGTTGGTTATAGCCCACGCTGCTTCCTTCCTGGTGCGGAACTCTGCCTTCTGAAGAATCTCTATCAGCACTGGGAAGATGTTGGCATCTATCACCGTCTGACCAAGACAGAGAGATAGAACAGTGAGATGACATTATACACACACAAACAAATAGGTTGTTGTCAATAAAACATCACAATAAGGTGCAGACTGTTCGATTTGCCTGCTGGGGGTCAAGGAGACCCCCAGCTCCTCTAAAACCATCGACAACTACATGCCGTTTTCATGCCGTTTGTAATATCTTAACCTCTAGAAGAGCATAGTCAGAACTACAGTTCAGATTATTCCACATTTAGCTCTCAGAGTTAAACAAGTAACCACCTCCCGATATCTCGCAATATTGGCCACCATTAATAGGATGATATTACAACCAAATAGTTAACATTTATTTAACAATCCCTTGAAAACAGCATGTAGTTGTCAATGATTTTAGCAGAGCTCGCGGTCTCCTTGGCCCCCAGCAGGCAAATTGAACGCTCTGCACCTTGTGACATTTTAGCAATAATGACCTAGAGTGTACAAAATATTATGAACACCTGCTCTTTCCATGACAGACTGACCAGGTGAAAGCTATGATCCCTTATTGATTTTACTAGTTAAATCCACTTCAATCAGTGTAGATGAAGGGGAGGAGACAGGTTAAAGAAGGATTTTTAAGCCTTGACCCCTGGATTGAGCATGCGTGCCATTCAGAGGGTGAATGGGCAAGACAAAATAAATTCCAAAGAACAGGGTATGGTAGTAGGTGCCAGGCGCACCGGTTTGTCTCAACAACTGCAACACTGCTGGGTTTTTCACACTGAACAGTTTCCTGTGTGTATCAAGAATGGWCCAACACCCAAAGGACATCCAGCTAACTTGACACAACCGTGTGAAGCAATGGAGTCAACATGGGCCAACATCCCTGTGGAACGCTTTCGACACCGTGCATGCCCTGACGAATGACAGCTGTTCTGAGGGCAAAAGGGGGTGCAACTCAAAATTAGGAAGGTGTTTAATATTTTGTACACTCAATGATAAAAGCCCTCAGATAACTACTTAAAACACCATGCTACTATCAAGCACAGGTACACACACACACCTGGATCTGTGCTCTGTTCCCAGCTGTAATGTTAGACACAGTCCAGCAGGCCTCCTTCTTGATGGATTCCTTGGGACTGCTGAGCAGGTGTAATAGGCATGGCAACGCCGAGCAGTTCAGAATCACCTGGAACAATCCACACACACACACAGTGAAGATTACACACCAGTCCACACACACAGCTAGGACCATGTGAAGGATCAAAACTCCACACACATCAGGGTGACGAGAGACAAAGCCATTGGGAGGTAGCAAGAAAATAAAAACTAGTTCTACCTGAGTCTGAATGTCATCGCCTGTCACTATGTTTCCCACAGCACGCAGCGCAGGAGAGACCACCTTATAGTCACTGTGCCTGGGGAAGACCAAAAACACCACAGTCAGTGTGCACCAACATCTCAATTTCTTGTGTGTGTGTTGAGTAGTACTTACATGAGTAGCTCCACCAGTCTGCGGCAGACCCCAGAGTCGATGACGGTCTGTATCTTGTCATTGGGTCCGTCAGACAGGTAGGAGAGGGCCCAGCAGGCATCTGCCAACACATCTGGGTCACTACTGAACAGCAGCCTGGACAGCACACTCAGACAGGGAGACACCTGGGGGAGGAGAGAGCGAGAGCAAAGAAGAAAAGAGCGAGAAGGAGGAAGAAAGACAGAAAGAGGGATAATGGTGAAAGGAGAACATTAAGTTTTGCTAAGAGAATGGCTTTGAGAGAAATTAGTCAAAATCCCAGAGTGGTTTGTGCATTTGACAGGAGAGATCTGTTGGACTGTTAGAACTGTCCTCTGATTGGGCAATGTGGGAATAGACCCCATTACCTTGGTGAAGTCGGGAGGGGGGTTCTTCCCTCTACACAGGTTAGACAGAGCCCATACAGCATTCCTAGTTGTGGTGAGACGGTTGGATTTAGCCAGCAGCCTGCGGGG
>NW_019953943.1:0-2048 GCF_002910315.2 Salvelinus sp. IW2-2015
CACAAGAGCTCCACACCTAAACCTAGGCTTATACCAGTTATTCTAAACATGTACATACACAGACAGGGTTAATTCATAACAGATGTTTATTTTATTAGACTTTACATATTACATGTCAAGTACATATGCAACAGAGAGGGAGCGAGAGTGTGTGTGTGTGTGTGTGTGTGACATTAAGAGCAGATACAAACCATACACAGCCATGTTACAGAACCAGGCTGACTATGTATTGATATCACATACAGTGCACTCAGCTTATAGTGAATTCAGTTATAGTGATAGTTATCATATCAGAACTCAGGATAAACCCAGATGCAGACAGCTAGAGTCACATATGTTTATTGACCCAAACAGGGGGCAGGCAAAAGACAGGTCAATGGCAGGCAGAGGTCTGTAATTCAGGGCAGAGTCAATAAGGTACAGAACAACAGGCAGGCTCGGGGTCAGGACAGGCAGAGGTTCGTAAACAGGTCAGACTCAGGCAGGTACAAAACAGCAGGCAGGCTTAGGGTCAGGGCAGGCAGAATGGTCAGAACRGYGGAAACTAGGAAACAGAACTTGAGAAAGCAGCGAGATGGGAAAACACGCTGGTAAGACCTGACAAGACAAAACGAACTGGCAACAGACAAACAGAGAACACAAGTATAAATACACTGGGGATAAMGAAGAYGATGGGCGACACCTGGAGGGGGGTGGAGACGAGCACAAAGACAGGTGAAACAGATCAGGGTGTGACAGAGGTAGTTGTCCTGCTCAGATGTAATCACTATCATCAGAGTGCACTGTACTCTGTTCCCTTCTCTCTTGCAGTATGGAAAACAGGTCAGCTGGGGCTCAGCGGGCACCACTGAACCTCACCCAGTCCTCTCCTCATCCCATGCCACAGCCACATGTGGTGTTACAACACGCTACTCCTCTCAGTTAACACTTGGATCACAAGGCTCCCCACAGGATCCCTCCCATCTGGATGCAGTATGCCGGGTTTGGGATGCCGTCCCTCTCATTTCTGGTGAGGAGTGAGAGATTTCCACAAGCTCATCCTGATCTGGCTGAAATGAGAGTTTGGATCAAACCGTAATCACAATCTAACATAACGGATAAGCTAGGCAAGGGAGGCGGGACTAGGGGTACAGGCATATAGCGCAGCCTATCAGTGTTGAGGGTGGAGCTCTAAAAATTCTAAAAGGCCCTGAAGTCATCTAGCACTGAGTGGTACCCAAGGGGAAGGCCACACACACACAGAACTCTATAGCAGGGGTTCTCAAACTTTTTCACTGGGGGGGAAGCATCCTGCAACTGTGCACACAGTGTCTATTTCTTTGGTTACAAGCACTGTTCATGACACAAACAGTTCACACCCCTCTTGTTGGTGGTTAAGGTTTTGTTGGTTTAAAGCTTACTTCCTGCATTTCTACACACGTAATCATTGGGTGCAGAGAACATTTTGCAGTTTTAAAGCAAATTTTCTGGCAATTCTATACATTTTGCCATGTCTAATGTGTGTATTCATGTTATTTGAGTGACTCATGTTACAACAAAATCTTTGGGTAAAAACCTAGCTAAAAAACATTAGCTGACATGGGCTAGTTGATCTGGACATTTCTGGCAAGTTATAAATAGCTCTAAATATGCAATGACTGACAAGAGGAAAATTGATGATGCACTACCCAATGTCAAAATTGCACGTTGTGCATTCTACTATTACAACTTTCAAGAGTAAGTTGAAAGCTGGACTGACATCCCCCCCAAAAACATAACAATACCCCCATCCAACAAAAAAAATATGCTTTTTTGGGAGGGACCCCCTGCCAACACCTTGTGTGCCCCACAGTTTGGGAACCACTGATCTATAGGGATATGTCCTGCTGGGGGATGGGCATATCCGAATTCAGTCTGAAGGTGTGTGATGGGTGGGTAATGGTAGGGTGGGGGCAAGGATGCAGAGGGGGCTCTCATTTCCCCTGGGGTGATCTGATTAGTTTGGCCAGTGATTCACTAAGGTTCACTGAGTTCTCCCTGTCCTCATGTTGCCCTGTGCCCTCAGGTGT
>NW_019953944.1:0-2046 GCF_002910315.2 Salvelinus sp. IW2-2015
CTTGGGAACCAGGCCCAGATTCCTTGTTGATCTTGCGTGAAGGAGGAGGCGGAGAAAAAAGGCGTCCGAGTGGCGGGCTGCCCTTCTGAGGAATTCGTATGGCGATCGAATTAAAAACACACACTTCATTCCATTCTTTCTAGCAAATTGTGGCAATCTTTGGACAATAAAATCATAGATGTTACCTATGCAGAAGATTAAACTACTCAACGGGGAACATTCAAGAACTGTAAGTATCTTATGCTTCACGGAGTTGGTGCCGAATGACGACACTACTCAACATTACAGCTGGCTGAGTTATACGACGCTGCGGTAGGATGAACAGGGCCAATCTGGTAAAAGGAAACAAGAGGGCGGCGACGATGTTTTTTGTAAATAACAGCTGGTGCAACGGATATTCTAAGGAAAGTCTTGAAGCTATTGCTCGCCTTGAGGTAGAGTATCTCATGATTAAGCTGTAGACCCAACTATCTACCTAGAGAGCTTTGTACTCTGTACTTTTTGTAGCTGTTTACATACCACACAGTACGAAGCGGCCTAGACGCGTTGAAATGTAGCTGTATTCCGCCCTTTGGAATTACAACAAGAAAAACACTCACCCAGAGAGAGCGCTCCGAGTAGCCGGGGACTTTAATGGCAGGGAACTATCCGTTTTACCAAGATTTTCTATCAGCATGTTTAATGTGCAAGCAGAGGAAAAAAAACTCTGGACCACCTTTACTCCACCACACAGTGTCACGTTCCTGACCTTATTTTCTTTGTTTAGTTGGTCAGGGATGTGAGCTGGTGGGCATTCTATGTTTTGTGTTTCTATGTTGGGTTTGTTGTTTGGCCTAATATGGTTCTCAATCAGAGGCAGGTGTTTGTCATTGTCTCTGATTGGGAACCATATTAAGGTAGCCTGTTTTCACTGTTTGTTTGTGGGTGATTGTTCCTGTTCGTGCGTTCATGTGTTCTATGTTCTCTAGTTCAGGACTGTAGCTTCGTTTGTTTGTTTATTGTTTTGTTCATTATAGAAGAAGTATTCTAATAAATATGGATACATACCACGCTGCGCTTTGGTCCTCCTCTCTTTAACCCGAAGACAGTCGTTACACACAGAGACGCATACAAAGCTCTCCCTCACCCTCCATTTGACAAATCTGACCATATTCTCCTGATTCCTGCTTACAAGCAAAAAGTAAAGCAGGAAGCATCAGTGACTAGATCAATAAAAAAGTGGTCAGATGATGCAGATGCTTAGCTACAGGACTGTTTTGCTATCACAGACTGGAATGTGTTCTGGGATTCCTCCGATGGCAAGAGGACTACACCACATCAGTCATTGGCTTCATCAATAAGTTCTCAATATTAATACCATTAATATCAAGCATGTGTGGGTAAAAGAATGACAAGCAACAGAAAAAAAACTAAAAGTCATATCAATGAGTGGTTTGATCACAGTTTGTTGTAGCACAGTTGAAAAGCCAACTTCATAAAATTGCTAYGTGGCTAGTAGMATTACAGAGAAACAACAACCCAAAAAGTATATCTATATTTCTTTTAATGATATTTTATTTAAACAGGATCAATCTGAGGGGGCCGTGCCCCTATGCCCCCCATGGGCATGATGTCTCTGAATAAAGCCAATGTGAAACGTGATAACTATAGTATCCTTAATTAGCATTGAAAAAGTTAATCCATTCTTATCTTATAAAAAATCTTGTAATACTTGTAACGTCAGTAGCCTATGATTCAGAGGGGGGAGGGGCAGGTAACCTACAAAYGCACACACACTAGCAAAGATTTTCAGCTAGCAGGCATACACTGGAAGGAGTTTCTGAGTAAGGGCTTTGTATAGGCGCTTTGTTGCGTTTTGTGTGGGACTGGAAAAACTTGCCCAGAATGTGAAAGAATGCTATAACCTGTTCCCAGGCTTTAAAAATAATGGTTTTGTTCCGGAACAGTATTGAACCCTTTCGTTCATGGTTCTGTTTCTGTTCCTCTGAAAATATATTTCTATTTGGATGTTCTGTTTCCTGAACCGGATTACAATTTTTTCCTAAT
>NW_019953945.1:0-2045 GCF_002910315.2 Salvelinus sp. IW2-2015
TATTCTTTAATGGAAGATGTTTGGAACCACCAAGACTCTTCCTAGAGCTGGCCGCCCGGCCAAACTGAGCAATCAGGGGAGAAGGGCCTTGGTCAGGGAGGTGACCAAGAACCCGATGGTTACTCTAACAGAGCTCCAGAGTTCCTCTGTGGAGATGGGAGAACCTTCCAGAAGGACAACCATCTCTGCAGCACTCCACCAATCAGGCCTTTATGGTAGAGTGGCCAGATGGAAGCCACTCCTCAGTGAAAGAAACATGGCGGCCCACTTGGAGTTTTGCCAAAAGGCACCCAAAGACCCTCAGACTATGAGAAACAATATTCTCCGGTCTGATGAAAGCAAGATTGAACTCTCTGGCCTGAATGCCAAACGTCACGTGTGGAGGAAACCTGGAACCATCCCTACAGTGGCAGGGACTGGGAGACTAGTCAGGATCGAAGCAAAGATGAACGGAGCAAAGTGCAGAGAGATCTTTAATGAAAACATCCTGTATATACATGCAGACTTTACACCCTGTATTTCCAGTACCAGTCAAAAAACACCTACTCATGCCTGGGTAATTCTTTTTTTGACAATTTTCTACATCGTAGAATAAGGAGTGGTTTCGGGACAAGTCTCTGAATGTCCTCTGAATGTCCTTGAGTTGCCCGGCCAGAACCCGGACTTGAACCCGAACGAACATCTCTGGAGTGACGCTCCCCATCCAACCTGACAGAGCTTGAGAGGATCTGCAGAGGAGAATGGGAAAAACTCCCCAAATACAAGTGTGCCAAGCTTGTAGTGTCATACCCAAGAAAACTCGATGCTGTAATTACTGCCAAAGGTGCTTCAACAAAGTACTGAGTAAAGGGTTTGAATACTTATGTAAATTTAATATTTCTGTAAAAAATGTTTTTTAAACATCAGAAACTGTAAACATTTCTAAGTCTGTAACGTAATAAAATGTGGAAAAGGTCAAGAGGTCTGAATACTTTCCAAAGGCGCTGTATGTACAGTAGCAATACAAACCCTTTGGAAATACCTGCATTTCTGCATAAATTGGTCATCTAACTCACAACATACACCAACATAGTGTGCTTAATAAACTAAAACACACAAATGATTGTATTTCTCTTGTCTATATTGAATACATAATTTAAACATTCACAGTGTAGGTTGGATGTGAACCCCTTGGCTAATGACTTCTCCAAAAGCTAATTGGAGTCAGGAGTCAGTTAACCTGGAGTCCAGTCAATGAGATGAGATTAGAGATGTTGGTTAGAGCTGCCTTGCCCTATAAAAAACACTCACAAAATGTTAGTTTGCTATTCACAAGAAGCATTGCCTGATGTGAACCATGCCTCGAACAAAAGAGACCTCAGAAGACGGAAGATTAAGAATTGTTGACTTGCATAAAGCTGAAAAGGGTTACAAAAGTATCTCTAAAAGCCTTGATGTTCATCAGTCCACGGTAAGACACATTGTGGCCGTCCTGCAAAGATGACTGGAAGAGCACAGCGCAGAACGCTCAATGAGGTTAAGAAGAATCCAAGAGTGTCAGCTAAAGACTTACAGAAATCTCTGTAACATGCTAACATCTCTGTTGACGAGTCTGAGATACGTAAAACACTGAACAAGAATGGTGTTCATGGGAGGACACCACGGAAGAAGCCACTGCTGTCCTAATAACATCTGAAGTTTACCAAAGAGCACCTGAATGTTCCACAGCGCTACTGGCTAAATATTCTGTGAACAGATGAAACTACAGCTGAGTTGTTTGGAAGGAAAACACAACACTATGTGTGGAGGAAAAAAGGCACAGCACACCAACATCAAAACCTCATCCTCAACTGTAAAGTATGGTGGAGGGAGCATCACGGTTTGGGGCTGCTTTGCTGACAATGGGCCTGGACAACTTTCTATCATCGACGGGAAAATGAATTCCCAAGTTTATCAAGACCTTTTGCAGGAGAACGTAACGTTATCTGTCCGCCAATTGAAGCTCAACAGAAGTTGAGTGACGCAACAGGACAACGACCCAAAACACAGAAGTAAATCAACAGAAT
>NW_019953946.1:0-2045 GCF_002910315.2 Salvelinus sp. IW2-2015
TTATATCTGTTAGTAGACAGTAGTAGTGAGTTTTATCTGTTAGTAGACAGTAGTAGTGCGTTTTTAACCGTCTGTGTGTATGATGTCACACTAAGTTGTATCTCATGTTTGATATTAAAGACAGGAGATCTCTTGAAGATCCCCCTGTTGACAGCTGTTCCTGAAAGTGTCCATTAGTTTAGTTAGCTCTGTGTGTGACGTGAGTGAATGGATGGATGTTAGAGAGCGACGCACATCGTAAGCAGGGTGAACTGGCTCTCTAGCTTGTGAAGGAGAAACATTTACCTTTTTTAAAGTCTATAGACCAAGCTATGTTTATCTCTGTGTGGTGCTATGACCCTGAAATGGAAATGTGGCCCCATAGAAATTATATTCAACATAGAAGCTGTGTTTTAGGATGTAGGATCTCTATCCAACTCTGACCCCTAACCTCTGCTGTGTGATGTCATCGTCCCCAGACCCGCGGCCGCTGTACCGCGAGGAGACCATCGTGATCGCCCTGGCGTCTGTCTCCATAGTAGCGGTGCTGATCGTGGCGCTGTTCTTCGGGTACCGCATGCTGAGTGGAGACAGGAAACAGGGACTACACAACATGGACATGATGGAGGCAGCAGCCTCAGAGCCCAGCCTCGACCTGGACAGCCTTAAACTACTAGAGGTGAGTAGTGGTGTTGTAGCAGCCTCAGAGCCCAGCCTCGACCTGGACAGCCTTAAACTACTAGAGGTGAGTAGTGGTGTTGTAGTAACTTAGGGTTATTATGACATGATGGAGGCAGTAGCCTCAGAGCCTCGACCTGGACAGCCGTAAAGGACAACTCCACCACTTTTCAACCTCATGTTCATTCTCTCCAGCACCCTACCAGTGTCTACTTATGTGAAAACATGTTTCTATGAACTGTGGTTAAAAAGAGAAGAAGAAAGGTCCTATAAAAATGTGCTTTCTAGCCGCAGGGAGGGTCGTTTGTTTCTAGCCGTAGGGAGGGTCGTTTGTTTCTAGCCAGAGGGAGGGTCGTTTGTTTCTAGCCAGAGGGAGGGTCGTTTGTTTCTAGCCGTAGGGAGGGTCGTTTGTTTCTAGCCGTTCTAGCCGTAGGGGAGGTCGTTTGTTTCTAGCCAGGGAGGGTCGTTGTTTCTAGCCGAGGGAGGGTCGTTTGTTTCTAGCCGGAGGAGGGTCGTTTGTTTTTAGCCGGAGGGAGGTCGTTTGTTTCTAGCCGGAGGGAGGGTCGTTTGTTTCTAGCCGGAGGGAGGTCGTTTGTTTCTAGCCACGAGGAGGGGTCGTTTGTTTTCTAGCCGGAGGAGGGAGGTCGTTTGTTTCTAGCCGAGGGAGGGTCGTTTGTTTCTAGCCAGAGGAGGGTCGTTTGTTTCTAGCCAGAGGGAGGGTCGTTTGTTTCTAGCCAGAGGGAGGTCGTTTGTTTCTAGCCAGAGGAGGTTGTTTGTTTAGCCAGAGGAGGGTCGTTTGTTTCTAGCCAGAGGAGGGTCGTTTGTTTCTAGCCGTAGGGAGGGTCGTTTATTTCTAGCCGAGGAGGGTCGTTTGTTTCTAGCCAGAGGGAGGTGTGTTTTTTCTAGCCAGAGGAGGGTCGTTTTTTCTAGCCAGAGGGAGGGTCGTTTGTTTCTAGCCAGAGGGAGGGTCGTTTGTTTCTAGCCAGAGGAGGGTCGTTTGTTTCTAGCAGAGGGAGGTCGTTTGTTTCTAGCCAGAGGGAGGGTCGTTTGTTTCTAGCCGTAGGGAGGGTTGTTTGTTTCTAGCAGAGGGAGTCGTTTGTTTCTAGCCAGAGGAGGGTCGTTTGTTTCTAGCCAGAGGAGGGTCGTTTGTTTCTAGCCAGAAGGAGGGTCGTTTGTTTCTAGCCGTAGGGAGGGCGTTTGTTTCTAGCCGTAGGAGGGTCGTTTGTTTCTAGCCGTAGGGAGGTCGTTTGTTTCTAGCCGTAGGGAGGTCGTTTGTTCTAGCCAGAGGGAGGTCGTTTGTTTCTAGCCTGAGGGAGGTCGTTTGTTTCTAGCCGGAGGAGGGTCGTTTGTTTCTAGCCGGAGGAGGGTCGTTTGTTTCTAATCTCTCT
>NW_019953947.1:0-2042 GCF_002910315.2 Salvelinus sp. IW2-2015
ACGTAATGATGGTGTTGGAGTCGTGCCTGGCCGTGCAGTCATGAGTGAACAGGGAGTGCAGAAGGGGACTGAGCACGCACCCCTGAGGGGCCCCCGTGTTGAGGATCAGCGTGGCGGGTGTGTGGTTACCTACCCTTACCACCTGGGGGCAGCCTGTCAGGAAGTCCAGGATCCAGTTGCAGAGGGAGGTGTTTAGTCCCAGGGTCCTTAGCTTAGTGATGAGCTTTGAGGGCACTATGGTGTTGAACTCTGAGCTGTAGTCAATGAATAGCGTTCTCACATAGGTGTTCCTATTGTCCAGGTAAGAAAGGGCAATAGAGATTGCATCATCTGTTGATCTGTGGAGTTAAATAAAGATTAAATGAAAATACAAAAAAAAAAAAATCTGTTGGTGCGGTATGCAAATTAGAGTGGGTCTAGGGTTTCTGGGATAATGGTTTTGATGTGAGCAATGACCAGTCTTTAAAAGCATTTCATGGCTACAGACGTGAGTGCTATGGGTTGGTAGTCATTTAGGCAGGTTAGCTTAGTGTTCTTGGGCACAGGACTATGGTGGTCTGCTTGAAACTTGTTGGTATTACAGACTCAGACAGGGAGAGGTTGAAAATGTCAGTGAAGACACTTGCCAGCGCATGGTAGGAGTACACGTCCTGGTAATCCGTCTGGCCCAGCGGCCTTGTGAACCTGTTTAAAGGTCTTACTCACATCGGCTATGGAGAGCGTGATCACACAGTCGTGCATGCTCTCATGCATGTGTCAGTGTTACTTGCCTCGAAGCGAGCATAGAAATTATTTAGCTCGTCTGGTAGAGTTGTGTCACTTGGCAGCTCTCTGCTGTGCTTCCCTTTGTAGTCTGTAATAGTTTGTAAGCCCTGCCACATCCGATGCGTGTCGGAGCCGGTGTAGTACGATTCGATCTTAGTCCTGTATTGACGCTTTGCCTGTTTGATGGTTCGTCGGAGGGCATAGAGGGATTTCTTATAAGCTTCCGGGTTAGAGTCCCACTCCTTTATAGCGGCAGCTCTACCCTTTAGTTCAGTGCGAATGTTGCCTGTAATCCATGGCTTCTGGTTGGGGTATGTACGTACAGTCACTGTGGGGACAACGTCCTCGATGTACTTATTGATATAGCCAGTGATTGATGTAGTGTACTCCTCAATGCCATTGGAAGAATCCTGGAACATATTCCAGTCTGTGCTAGCAAAACAGTCCTGTAGTTTAGCACCACTTTTTTATTGACCGAGTCACTGGTGCTTCCTCATTTAAATTTTAGCTTGTAAGCAGGAATCAGGAGTATAGAGTTATGGTCAGATTTACCAAATGGGTGCGGGGGAGAGCTTTGTACGCGTCTCTGTGTGCGGAGTAGAGGTGGTCTCAAACTTCCCCTGGCTGCACATTTAACATGCTGATAGAAATTAGGTAAAACGTATTTAAGTTTCCCTGCATTACAGTCCCCGGCCACTAGGAGTGCCGCCTCTGGATGAGAGTTTTTCTGTTTGCTTATGGTGGAATACAGCTCATTGAGTGTGGTTTAATTGCCAGCCTCGGTCTGTGGAATGGCAGATACAATATATGCGTCTGTCACTCCAAGCATGGCGGTGCCTTTCATGACCCAATCAAAGTCCCTTTCCTCTGGAAATATGATATGGCATTTTACCACTTATATGACGTAACATGCCAGCATTCATTGATGACTTTACAATTAGACAAGGTTTGTTGATATGAAACACGTTCGCTTTAAAACGGTTGCTACAGATGGTGACATACAGATGTACGATCTTAATTTGAGCCAGTTTGCCACAGCAGGAATTGGAATCCRGCTGCAACAGGAAAMTTGAATTATTATGTGTATTATGGACATTTTTTGTAGGGATTGGTCCATTTTTCATTCGGGCAAATCAAGTCTGACATTTTAAAGTGGAAATGACAAACTTTAGTAGCCTTTTCAAATCTTGAATTCTCTACAAGTTTGCATTTCCTGCAAATCAGCAATGAAAGGGTGATCAAATTAAGATCTTCATCTGTAACAATTACTGACAAAG
>NW_019953948.1:0-2042 GCF_002910315.2 Salvelinus sp. IW2-2015
GCCTAGCTTTTCCGTGCTAATTGAACTGGAGAAGAGGCACATGTCAAATCCAAACAACGATTGTTCTGGACAGAAGGACCCCTTGTACAACATTCTGATGAAGATCAATCAAAAGTAGGACCCATTTATGATGCTATTTCATATATCTGTCGAATCATGTGAAACTAGTAGTTTGCGCCCAGATTTTGGGCACGCTTCCGCATAACGGTATACTGCATGTCGTAATGAAGTTATTTTTAAGAATCCTACACACGGCGATTGCATAAGAACTAGTGATATGCTACATTTCCATACACAAGTGTATTTTTTAGTAATGTTATGAATGAGTTTATTTGGCTCAGAATAATGTGAGTGCTCAGAAAAATATCGGAGTTTGGTGGGGAAAAGAATGCTACGTTTAGGCACAATGTATAACCACATGATTTCATGCTCTAATATGCACATTTCTCAACAAAAACATAAGTGTATGTATAACCCGTGATGATTATAGGACCTGTCATTTGTAATGAAGCTTATCAAAGGTTAGTCAAATTATTTAGCTTTTGCTGGTTTGTTTCCGATCGGTAACTTTTGCTGCTGGTTAAACTGGGCTGTGTTTCTGGCTATTGTGGTAAGCTCATATAATGTATATTTGTTTTCTGCTGTAACAACACTTAAGCCCATCTGTCAGAGCAGCTCAACCAGATCACTGCCCACCTGTACATTAAGCCCATCTGTAAATAGCCCATCCCAACTACCGTCATACCCACTAGAATAATTATCTTTTATTATTTCATCTTGCTCCTTTGCACCCCATTATCTCTACTTGCACACTCATCTTCTGCACATCTATCACTCCAGTGTTTAATTGCTATATTCTAATTATTTCGCCACTATGGCCTATTTATTGTTGTCTTGGCTGTGTGCTTAATGTTTAAGGTTGTTGTTCTGTTGGAAGGTGAACCCTCGCACCAGTTTGCGGTCCTGAGCGCTCTGGAGAAGTTTTTCATTAAGGATCTCTCTGTACTTTGCTCTGTTCATATTTCCCTCGACCCTGACTAGTCTCCCAGTCCCTGCCTCTGAAAACCATCCCCACAAGATGATGCTGCCACCACCGTGCTTCACCGTAGGGATGGTTCCAGGTTTCCTCCAGACGTGACGCTTGGCATCCAGGCCAAAGAGTTCAGTATTGGTTTTATCAGACCCAAGAATCACCTTTAGGTGCCTTTTGGCAAACGCCAAGCGGGCTGTCATGTGCCTCTTACTGGGGAGTGGCTTTCGTCTGGCCACTCTACCATAAAAGCCTGATTGGTGGAGTGCTGCAGAGATGGTTGTCCTTCTGGAAGGTTCTCCCATCTCCACAGAGGAACTCCAGGGCTCTCTCAGAGTAACCATCGGGTTCTTGGTCACCTCCCTGACCAAACCCCTTCTCTCCCGATTTCTCAGTTTGGCCGAGCGGCCAGCTCTAGGAAGAGTTTTGGTGGTTTCAAAGTTATCCCATTTAAGAATGATGGAGGCCACTGTGTTCTTGGAGACCTTCAATGCTGCAGAACTGTTTTGGTACCCTTCCCCAGATCTGTGCCAAGACACAATCCTGTCTCAGAGCTCTACAGACAATTCCTTTGACCTCATGGCTTGGTTTTTGCTTAGACATGCACTGTCAACTGTGGGACCTTATATAGACAGGTGTGTGCCTTTCCAAATCATGTCCAATCAATTGAATTTAACACAGGTGGACTACAATCAAGTTGTAGCAAAATCTCAAATATGATCAATGGAAACAAGATGCACCTGAGCTCAATTTCGAGTCTCATAGAAAAGGGTCTGAATACTTATGTAAATAAGGTTTTTCTGTTTTTGATTTTTAATATGTAACGCATATACAGTGATTCGCATAGGGGGCATTTATAAGTCCTTGTAACATGTTTTAAAAGCCACATTTGATCCAAATGTCACTTAAATGTCACTTAAATATGAAAAAATATGAATCATTGTTAATGTTTAGACAATTATTATTCATATATCATTAACAAGTACAGGTTGTTGACACTTTTATACTATTT
>NW_019953949.1:0-2041 GCF_002910315.2 Salvelinus sp. IW2-2015
TCAGTGGGCTGACTGTGAACGCTCTGAAAGACTCTGGGTTGAGGTCAGTGATAAAGTGGTCTTCAGTACTACTGCCAGGAGATGAGCTATAAGTGTACATACAAGTACACTTATAGTTGACATACACCTTAGCCAAATACATTTAAACTCAGTTTTTCACAATTCCTGACATTTAATCAGAGTAAAAATTCCCTGTCTTAGGTCAGTTAGGATCACCACGTTATTTTAAGAATGTGAAATGTCAGAATAATAGTAGAGAGAATGATTTATTTCAGCTTTTATTTYTTTCATCACATTCCCAGTGGGTCAGAAGTTTACATACACTCAATTAGTATTTGGTAGCATTGCCTTTAAATTGTTTAACTTGGGTCAAACGTATCGGGTAGCCTTCCACAAGCTTCCCACAATAAGTTAGGTGAAGTTTGGCCCATTCCTCCTGACAGAGCTGGCGTAACTGAGTCAGGTTTGTAGGCCTCCTTGCTCGCACACGCTTTTTCAGTTCTGCCCACAAATATCTATAGGATTGAGGTCAGGGCTTTGTGATGATCACTCCAATACCTTGACTTTGTTGTCCTTAAGCCATTTTGCCACAACTATTGAAGTATGCTTGGGGTCATTGTCCATTTGGAAGATCCATTTGCGACCAAACTTTAACTTCCTGACTGATGTCTTGAGATGTTGCTTCAATATATCCACATCATTTCCTACCTCACACCATGATGCTGCCACCCCTGTGCTTCACGGTTGGGATGGTGTTCTTCGGCTTGCAAGCGTCCCTATTTTTCCTCCAAACATAACGATAGTCATTATGGCCAAACAGTTCTATTTTTGTTTCATCAGACCAGAGGACATTTCTCCAGAAAGTACGGTCTTTGTCCCCATGTGCAGTTGCAAACCGTAGTCTGGCTTTTTTATGGCGGTTTTGGAGCAGTGGCTTCTTCCTTGCTGAGCGGCCTTTCAGGTTATGTCGATATAAGACTCGCTTTACTGTGGATATAGATACTTTCGTACCTGTTTCCCCCAGCATCTTCACAAGATCCTTTGCTGTTGTGGGATTGATGATTGATTTGCACTTTTCTCACCAAAGTACGTTAATCTCTCGGAGACAGAACGCGTCTCCTTCCTGAGCGGTATGACGGCTGCATGGTCCCATGGTGTTTATACTTGCGTACTATTGTTTGTACAGATGAACGTGGTACCTTCAGGTGTTTGGAAATTGCTCCCAAGGATGAACCAGACTTGGCTAGGTTGGCTACAATTATTTTTCTGAGGTCTTGGCTGATTTCTTTTGATTTTCCCATAATGTCAAGCAAAGAGGCACTGAGTTTGAAGGTAGGCCTTGACATACATCCACAGGTACACCTCCAATTGACTCAAATGGTGTCAATTAGCTGTTCAGAAGCTTCTAAAGCCATGACATAAATTTCTGGAACTGTCCAAGCTGTTAAAAAACACAGTCAACTTAGTGTATGTAAATTTCTGAACCCCTGGAATTGTGATACAGTGAATTATAAGTGAAATAATCTGTCTGAAAACAATTGTTGGAAAAATTACTACTTCCTACTTCATCTGTACCTACCATAGGAGTCCCCTCGAAGCCTACCGTTGACTATGTACATACCCAGCGTGTGACAGAGCTGCAGGAGTTGTGACCCATTTTTGTTGGTTATGTTGTGGTAGTTGTGCCTAGGGGGGCATATGGGGGAGGGAATGCTGTCACCTTAACCTCTCTGGGATATGTGGGACGGTAGCGTCCCACCTGGCTAACATCCAGTGAAAATGCAGAGCGCCAAATTCAAATAAATTACTATAAAATGTAATTTTCATGAAATCACACATTCAATATACCAAATTAAAGCTACACTTGTGAATCCAGCCAACGTGTCAGATTTCAAAAATGCTTTCGGGCGAAAGCAAACAAAGCTATTATCTGAGGATAGCAACACAGCTAACAATCACAGACCATCATATTTCAACCCTCCCGGCGCGACACAAAACGCAGAAATAAAAATATAATTAATGCCTTACCTTTGACGAGCTT
>NW_019953950.1:0-2039 GCF_002910315.2 Salvelinus sp. IW2-2015
CATTTACAGGACAATAATAAAAGTAGCATATAGGATCCAACCCTATCACAGAGTGAATAAATGTAGAGCGTTTGTAGACTTTAAGAAAAAAATATTAAGGGACAGTTTCATCAGTACGTGCTTAAAGAAAGTCACATCACAAAGATCACAGATGACAGTGCCCACCAAATCTTTGACAATAGAGAATGAATTGTAAGCACCAAAGTGTGTTAAAGTGTGTTTGTCAAAATAATATCTGAAAATGTCAGTTGTTGAACACAATACATCCACACGGTCCCGTGTGGCTCAGTTGGTAGAGCATGGCGCAGGGTTGTGGGTTCATTCCCCACGGGGGGACCAGGATGAATATGTATGAACGTTCCAATTTGTAAGTCGCTCTGGATAAGAGCGTCTGCTAAATGACTTAAATGTAAATGTATTTGCAATAGCAATTTATGATATATGCAGTTGAGGAATATTCCATGTACCAACACTACATGTAGATCGGACATTCCCACATACAGTAGACACATACATAGAGGCATTTTTCAGCTATGATTTTACCACTCAGAATCCAGAATGTATATGACAATGGGGCCAGCACAGGATGTAATACACCCTTACAACAATCTACTTTTTGTTCTTCTTGACTTGTTATCTGGTAAACTGCTACTATGTGTCAAGAAAAGAGCCCCAATTAGGGGTTAGTGTACTCCAGTAAAAAAGGGCTGGTTTAGATTAAAAACTATTGCCCTGTGTCCCCGTTCATAGGGGCATGAGAGACTCGTCACTGGTAGAATTGAGTTGGCACTTTATTGACCCAAATACCCACAGACCCACAAAGTTGAGGTTATTCATTGCCAGTAATTAGTATATATATATTTTTTTTGCATTGATGCAGTGTGTCTTCTAACTGTCCAAGAATAAGATCCAAAGCGATAGAAAATGTTTGTTCCCATAAATACAATGGAGGATGTCTCTCCTCATATCTCTGGCACTTTAGTCAGACTGCCAGACTGTGTAAAACCTTTATGATTGGGCCAGCAACGGAGTTCCCATTGACTAAGCACCACAGAGCCAATCAGGAGAGAATACACAGGTCAAGGGTGCCAATTGAAAGTCAAGGGGTGTGTCTGTGCCTTTTGGATGACTCTCTCTTTACAGAGAACCCCTGTGGTTCAAGTCTGCTCTGCGCATGTCTGAAAGTGACAGAGCCAGCAGCCAAGAGAGTTTTTCACAGTATGTCATAAAAAATTAGGGCCATAAATATTCAAGTGTACATCATCAGAAACATTCAGCTCCAATTCCAGTTAACTACATAATGATATTACATGTCCTTATACTTGGTTAGGTGCACATCTAATGTACTTCTATGTTCATCCTTCATACTGTATGATTTTTTTTTTACACAATATGTTTAGAATTGTGATAAAAAAAATAAATGCTTATTGCCATGTTATGACTAGTATTTATTACCTCACCCACAAGCCATTTGTAGGGCTGCAGAGTTTTAAACTCTGAATGATGGAGAAGGAAAGAGGACTTTTTGTCTGTAGACCTCACAACAGCAACCGTCACCTCGCAATTGTTTCTTCGCCGCAGAGCTGTGACCTGCAATATGCAAATGAAACACATTTAGAAGAGTTATTGCCCTCTTAAACATGAACTGAAAACAAAATATCYCAATCCTTTAACATTTGGGGAAAAAAACATTGTCACTTTGTGCTTGCATGTCATCTTTCTAGTCCTCTAGAGTCTCTGCATCACCTTCTGTCCCTGTCTGGAGTAATGATCTAGTTGGTGTTGACTGAATTTCTGGCCATCATCAATATTTCCCTTTCCATTGTCATCTTTYTTTGCCAGTTTCATGACACGCTCTGTTTCTAATGTGTTGTTAACTCTGTKATTTTGTTGTTGTATGTTTTCTGTAATGGCAATAACAAGTAAATGAATCACTATGTCGATACCTTTACGTCACTCAGAAATACAAAAAGTTATCAAAATGTAAGTTGATCACTGCACAGGAAAACTGTAGTTTCAACGTGTAGTTGTGGTTGGAA
>NW_019953951.1:0-2038 GCF_002910315.2 Salvelinus sp. IW2-2015
GCGGCGTCCTATAGACATAGATTAGGAATCACTAGCCACTTGAATAATGTTCTGTTTCTAGCATTACTCATATCATATGTATAAACTGCACTCCACACTATTCTACGTTATCTTAGTCACTTTGAAATTGTGAACACCAGGATTATGGATTTTATTCCCGCTAGGGCCACCGATACCATTATTTGCACAGAAAAAAGCATCTGCGAAATGGCAAGAGCCTGTAAAGGTGTATCTCAACCCATTATATTCTGGTGTAGAGAGGAGCACAGCTCTGTCTCTTCAATGCCAGACTGGCAGTTGAGAAATAGTGTTTCATATTAGAAAAGCTTCAGGAACCGAGAGAAAAACAGCAGAGTGAAGGCCACAATTGAACTTAATTCTGACCTTACTTAAGTTACTTACTTACTTACTTGACACTTGAACATCACAGCATAGTGGAGACAAATATCTATATTGTTATTAAGCTGTGTAAAATGACGGTTGATGTGTCTGGCTGCTTTTCAGATACATTTTTATACATTTGAATGTTACAGAAATAGGACCTAGGCCTATCGTTTGAGCGAGCAAGAGACAACATTCATTTGATGGCGAACTGTGATCCTATTAACTCGAATGTCCAGCATGGAGAGAAGGAGAACTGCTCTTTTTCAGGGACTCACGGGGCTCATTTGATGCAGCAGGAAAATTCTCAGCAACAAAAAAATTATTAAGTAAAGATCCGACATCTGTAGTAATAATCCATCAGACACACACAAACACAAACAGTGTTTTGGATTACATGAACAGTTCTGTTAGTAGACTTTACTGTCTGACGATAATGCAGAGAGATCTATATTCATCAGGACAAACAGTATTAGACCCTTATGAAAAATACATCACTTTGAAATGATCTGAAATACAGCAGGAAATGGGTGGGTGAAAGCAGGGACACTACTAAATGTTCTAGAAAGTCATCTGAAGCAGTAATCTAAAACTACTTTGATGGATTCTGTCCTTCTATGTTCCTGAGAAGTGAGTGCTGCTCCTGCATACATCACTGTACTGTATCTCTGAACATCACTACTGTATGGATGAATACTTTGAATTGCATCAGCCATCTGTGTAAAGTACAGTACTAGATGTGTCCCTGTTAGGGAGTGTTTCTCCTTTGCCAAGATAATCCATCCACCTGACAGGTGTGTGGTATGTCTGCAATAAAGCTCTTTTTGCCCTCCAAGGACCACTCCAACCCAGTCATGTGAAATCCATAGATTAGTGCCTAATGAATTTATTACAATTGACAGATTTTCCTTATATGAACTGTAACTCAGTAAAATCTTTGAAATTGTTGCATGTTGCATATTTTATTTTTGTTCAGTATACATACAACTTAAATGTTTCAGATCACAACATTTCTATTTTAATTATTTTGGATATCCTATTTGAGTCAGAAAGGGGTATTCATATGATAGGTAAGATACACAAAAACTTGCAGGGAGCATATCCAACTGACAACCTCTTAGAAAAATATAAACTATTGAAACCAAGACCTAGAAAGAACTGATATTGGCACAAAATGGAAGGAATGTTGGAACATAGCTAATACAATTACAGTTAATGAAAATGTACGCTTAATCCAGCATAAACTAATGTATATAATTGATTATACAAGAGACAAAATTCACAAATTCAACAGCACAACGACAGAGTCATGTCTTAAGAGTAAAACTAAGAAAAAATGTATACTTAAAAACTGGAAATCAACCAATTCTCCACCGTTAAGACAATAGAAAAATCATATGCTTCATTATCTAAATATTGAAAGAGCGTTGGCGGCGAAGAGAAACAAAATGGTGCAATTTGAGGACATTTGACAGAGAGTAGTGCGGGCACTGGAGATAGGGGTGAGAACAGGTGGGCCTGGGTAATTGGGATGTCGTTGATGTTTGTGTGGATCTATATGTTGTATTTTGTATGAGTATGTTCTTTATTGTTAAAAAAAAAGAAAAATCTTACCAAAAAAAAAAACACTACTTGTTTTCCTATGGAGAGAAAAAAT
>NW_019953952.1:0-2038 GCF_002910315.2 Salvelinus sp. IW2-2015
TGTATGTGTATGTGTGCGTGCGTGCGTGCGTGCGTGCGTGCGTGCGTGCGTGCGTGCGTGTGTGTGTGTGTTTATGTGTGTGTTTATGTGTGTTTATGTGAACAGGTTGTTCATGTATTATTGTGTTTAAACTCAGGGCTCTGAAGGATTCACTGCTTATTAAGCCGTGAAACTAGACCTGTCACTACAACTACCCCTTATAGCCAAACACACACGCACGCACACACACACACACGCACACACACGCACACACACACGCACACGCAAATGTCCACGTGCGCACTCGCTCGCACATGCACACACACCCCTGACCATCCTACCCTGACAACATGTGATTTGTGTCTTAAAACATGACTGACTAGCCATTCCAACTCATATCCCACAATCCAACAGGATCAATGATATACTACCCTTCATATCCCACCATCCAACAGGATAAATTATATTCTACCCTTCATATCCCAATAACAACATCCAACAGGATCAATGATATACTACCCTTCATATCCCACCATCCAACAGGATCAATGATATACTACCCTTCATATCCCACCATCCAACAGGATCAAAGATATACTACCCTTCATATCCCAGCATGCAACAGGATAAATTATATACTACCCTTAATAGCCCAATACCAACAGGATAAATTATATACTACCCTTAATAGCCCAATACCAACAGGATAAATTATATTCTACCCTTCATATCCCAATAACAACATCCAACAGGATACATTATATTCTACCCGTAATATTCCACAATCCAACAGGATACCAATAACACCATTCAACAGGATACATTACCTCATTGCTAGCAGCAATATTACAGTTTTTTACAATCACTTTAGCACTAATTTCAGACACTTGTGGTAATTCTTCAAAACTCAAAACGGTCATCTCTTGTAACACAGGCGGTCCAATGTTCAAATCTTTGCATTGTGTATTCATATCTTTAAAGAAACCTTGCACTTGCAGAATCATTGGTTCAAATAACTCATTCATCACTGTAAAATGACTAGTAGAGAGAATACTACAGACACAGTGGATCCATTGAACAAAATCTGAAATGTATTGATGAAATACAATTAAATCACAACATGGGTTTCTTTGAATCAAAGCAAAAATACTTAGCTACAAAAAAGAAAAAAACTACAGTAAAACGTCAACTGCAGTGTTCCTCACCTGGCTTACTGTAAAACGTCAACTGCAGTGTTCCTCACCTGGCCTACTGTAAACGTCAACGCAGTGTTCCTCACACTGGCTTACGTAGAAACGTCAACTGCAGTGTCCTCACATGGCTTACTGTAAAAACACAACTGCAGTGTTCCTCACCTGGCCTTACTGTAAAAAGTTAACCAAGGATTGATTACTTGTATTCTAATATTTCCACAAACTTGTCTGTGGATTGGCCACACAATGGATGTTTTTCAATTACCAAACATCTTGGAAGAATCTTCGTGCGAAAATCCAGGCTGACATCTGGTCTGCCGTGATGTCATTGCAGCATCATCCATGGCCTGAGAAGGGCGGCTTGTCGTCGAGGGCGCCTATCATAAACCTTCACCTCCATGTGGAGAAAAAATTCCTCAATCAAGGTTTAGAAAGGAGAGTATGGGGTAAGTACAGGGTGGTAAATTGAGATGGGCCTGAAAAACCATGTTTGCACCATTTGAGCATCGGTGGAAGCTGACATTATCCCACACAATGATCAAATAAGGTCATCGCCATCAGCTCTAACAGACCTGATGTTAGCTCATAAGGAAGGTTAACAAGTAAGAGCTGCATTATATGATCCAATACGAGTGTCTGCCGTCCCGCCACACCATCTTCCGATATAGCCGACACAGGTGGTGATGTTGGCCCCACGTTGTGATTCTTGGATGGTGCCCCCGGCCAAATCGAAATTCGGACCTCTCCTCCTTGTCTTGGGCCAGGTTTAAAGCCTGCCCTCATCCAAAAAAGAAGGAATCTGTGATGGGTTTCTCAGCATCAGCTCCATCACCTCTCTAAAATACATTTTGGAAGGAGAATTACTG
>NW_019953953.1:0-2037 GCF_002910315.2 Salvelinus sp. IW2-2015
GGAGGACAGCTAGTTTCCATCCTCCTCTTTGTACATTGACTTCAATACAAAACCTAGTAGGGTCATGGTTCTCACCCCCTTCCATAGACTTACACAGTAATWATGACAACTTTTGGAGGACATCCTCCAACCTATCAGAGCTCTTGCAGCATGTATTGACATTTTGTACACCCAATCATAGGATCAGAGAATGAATCTAGTACTGAAAGCATAAGCTACAACTAGCTAGCACTGCAGTGCATAACATGTGGTCAGTAGTTTACTCAGAGAGAGAAATATAATAGTTGAACAGTTTTGAACAAATACATTTCTTAAAAATGAAAGAGAGGCCTCCCGGGTGGCACAGTGGTCTAGGGCACTGCATCGCAGCGCTAGCTGCGCCACCAGAGACTCTGGATTTGCGCCCAGGCTCTGTCGCAGCCGGCCGCGACTGGGAGGTCCATGGGGCGACGCACAATTGGCCTAGCGTCGTCCGGGTTAGGGAGGGTTTGGCCGGTAGGGATATCCTTGTCTCATCGCGCACCAGCGACTCCTGTGGCGGGCCGGGCACAGTGTGCGCTAACCAAGGGAGCCAGGTGCACGGTGTTTCCTCCGACACGTTGGTGCGGCTGGCTTCCGGGTTGGAGGCGCGCTGTGTTAAGAAGCAGTGCGGCTTGGTTGGGTTGTGTTTCGGAGGACGAATGGCTTTCGACCTTCGTCTCTCCCGAGCCCGTACGGGAGTTGTAGCGATGAGACAAGATAGTAATTACTAGCAATTGGACACCACGAAAATTGGGGAGAAAAGGGGGTAAAATTTTTATAAATAAAAATGTTTTAAAATAAATGAAGGAGAAGCAAGAGAGAGGAGGGAGAGATAGATATTTATTTATATTTATATATTTAGTATTATTTTTTTTCACTTTCACTTACTTCGCTAGCTAGCTTGTGTAGCCTACTCAAACACCCAGGTCAGAGAGGGAGGCTATGTTAGCTACCAGGCTATGACTAGCCAACACTGGAAGCCGGTGTAACTGATAAAGTGCTTGCTGACTGTACACTGTACTGCATGATTGTTGTGAGTTTGCTAATGTGTTAGTTCTAATAGCTACAGTATGTTGACTATGACGTTACATAATATGGTGAKAACAATGTAGGCTGTGTGTAGCGGTTAGCAGTTATGATTTGAAGGTTTGGRTTGGAAAAGGTAGGTAGCAACACATCTGCCACGCTGATCCTCAACACTGGAGCTCCACAGGGGTGCGTGCTCAGTCCCCTKKTGTACTCCCTGTTCACCCATGACTGCATGGCCAGGCACGACTCCAACACCATCATTAAGTTTGCAGACGACACAYCAGTGGRAGGCCTGATCACCGACAACGACGAGACAGCCTATAGGGAGGAGGTCAGAGATCTGGCCGTGTGGTGCCACAATAACAACCTATCCCTCAACGTAACCAAGACTAAGGAGATGATTGTGGACTACAGGAAAAGGAGGACCGAGCACGCACCCATTCTCATCGACAGGGCTGTAGTGGAGCAGATTGAGAGCTTCAAGTTCCTTGTTGTCCACATCAACAACAAACTAGAATGGTCCAAACACAACAAGACAGTCGTGAAGAGGGCACCACAAAGCCTATTCCCCCTCAGGAAACAAAAAATATTTGGCATGGGTCCTGAGATCCTCAAAAGGTTCTACAACTGCAACATCGAGAGCATCCTGACTGGTTGCATCACTGCCTGATATGGCAATTGCTCGGCCTCTGACCGCAAGGCACTACAGAGGGTAGAGCGTACGGCCCAGTACATCACTGGATCTAAGCTGCCTGCCATCCAGGACCTCTACACCAGGCTCTGTCAGAGAAAGGCCCTAAAAATTGTCAAAGACCTCAGCCACCCCAATCATAGACTGTTCTCTCTACTACCTCATGGCAAGTGGTACCGGAGTGCCAAGTCTAGGACAAAAAGGCTTCTCAACAGTTTTTACCCCCAAGCCATAAGACTCCTGAACAGGTAATCAAATGGCTACCCGGACTATTTGCATTGTGTGACCCCCCCCCC
>NW_019953954.1:0-2036 GCF_002910315.2 Salvelinus sp. IW2-2015
CTTTCGGCCAGAGAATACAGTGCCATGATAGATTTATGTAATCCGCAACAAAGCGCTGTCAGCAACTCACAGCATTGTGGGTCAAAACTTGGGTGAAGCTTGACCCATCCCACCGGCCCCATGGCCAATTGTTGAAAATGTCTCACTCAAGCCAGCTGTGTACCAATGGCTATACTTAGAAAAAAGAGCCCAGACGGTCAAACGACTGAAATAGCCTCGAACCAGGGTCCCCTATTTCAAAACAGATGGCTCTATTTACTCTGAAGTCCAATGCCACTTCTCTCCTTGTTGGGCCTGTTTGTTTGGGTGATGGGTCATGTTTGCCTGATGTGTTTTCCTAAGAGACAACATGGAGGTTTGGACCAGTGTATTCGAGGAACAAACTGTTTCCTCTGGCAATGGTCAGCATGATCTTACTGAGTGTGGGCCCCATCCAACTTCAATGCTAGGTGTAGACAGAAAGCTCATCGATAACAACAGCCATTCCTAAGGTAGCATTCTCCTCTCACTGCTACGGTCACTGCTGCCCTTTGTACTGGAGAGAGGCACATTAAAGAGATGGGATTAGAGAGAGAGAAGAAACTGTGTGACAGTTAGATAATAAGATATGGTGAAGAAGCAGGACAGAGTGAAAGCAGGAGCAGGACTGGAGGGCGGAGACTTCTCGCAGAGTAAACATTGCCAATTGGCAGCGGGCCAGCATCAGAGGGTAATCGGTGCATTCACTGAAACACGTGCTCCTGCCGGCCAACAACACAAACCTGGCCTTCACTACAACACGGGGGCCTGGGAAAGGGTGGAGGGAGAGAGAGGGGAGGGGGAAAAGGGAGGGGGGGATTCTTAGAAATAGTAAATGAGTGTGACAAGTGTGGCCCGCCAAAAACAAATGTGCAAAACAAAGCAATGGCCATAGCAGGAATGGGCATCAGTCCCATATCACAGATGGCGCCGGAGAAGAAGGCTGACGTTTGTGTTTTTTTATTTGTTTCTTTGCGTTGTTTGTAACTTATTTCTTTACTTATTTTTTACATAATGTTGCTGCTACCGTCTCTTATGACCGAAAATAACTTCTGGACATCAGAAATGCCATTACTCACCACGAACTGGCAGAATACTTTTTTTCCTTTAATGAGTCGGACGAGCCCGACGTGAATGACGTACTGCTTTCTCGGGAACAGGCCCAGATCCCCATCATTTGCGTGAAGAGAAGGCAGAGAAAAAGGGTCCAGAGGGCAGGCTGTCTTCTGAGAATTCGTAGGCGATTGAATAAACCCCCACTGCTTTCCATTCTGCTCGCAAACGTGCAGTCATTGGAAAATAAAATCAATGACCTACGCGGAAGACTAAACTACCAACGGGACATGTAATATCTTATGCTTCACGAAGTCGTGGCTGAACGACAACATTATCAACATAAAGCTGGCTGGTTATACGCTGTATCGGCAGGATAGAACAGCGGCGTCTGGTAAGACAAGGGGGAGGCGGACTATGTATTTTTGTAAATAACAGCTGGTGCACGATATTTAAGGAAGTCTAGAGGTTTTGCTCGCCTGAGGTAGAGTATCTCATGATAAGCTGTAGACCACACTATCTAGCTAGAGAGTTTTCATTTGTATTTTTCGTAGCTGTCTACATACCACCACAGACTAGCTGTCTGCATACCACCTATATCCATCCTGCCCTGCCTTTCTAAAATCTTTGAAAGCCAAGTTAATAAACAGATCACCGACCATTTAAAATCTCACCGTACCTTCTCCACTATGCAATCTGGTTTCCGAGCTGGTCATGGGTGCACCTCAGCCAAGCTCAAAGTCCTAAACGATATCATAACCGCCATCGATAAAAGACAGTACTGTGCAGCCGTCTTCATCGACCTGGCCAAGGCTTTCGACTCTGTCAATCACTGCATTCTTATCGGCAGACTCAATAGCCTTGGCTTCTCAAATGACTGCCTCGTCTGGTTCACCAACTACTTCTCAGATAGAGTTCAGTGTGTCAAATCGGAGGGCCTGTTGTCCGGACCTCTGGCAGTCTCT
>NW_019953955.1:0-2034 GCF_002910315.2 Salvelinus sp. IW2-2015
GCAACGTGGGACTGAGTACAGCCGGGTGGACTGAGTACAGCCGGGTGACTGAGTACAGCCGGGTGGACTTAGTACAGCCGGGTGGACTGAGTACAAGCCGGGTGGACTGAGTACAGCGGGGTGACTAGTACAGCCGGGGACGAGTACAGCCGGGTGGACTGAGTAACAGCCGGGGACTGAGTACAGCCGGGTGACTGAGTACAGCCGGCTGTGACTGAGTACAGCCGGTGGACTGAGTACAGCCGGGATGGCCTGGAGAGTACAGCCTCAGTCCGAAGCATGGTCCTACTGCTTAGGTCCTACTGGAGGGGGAGAGAGAGAGAAATAGAGGAGCATACTTAAATTCACACAGGACACCAGATAAGACAGGAGAATTACACCAGATATAACAGACTGACCCTAGCCCCCTGGCAGCATAGTTACTGGAGACTGGGGGTCGGGACACTATAGCCCCGTCCGACAATACCCCCGACAGGGCCAACCAGGCAGGATATAAACCCACCCACTTTGCTAAAGCACAGACCCCACACCACTAGAGGATATCAACAGACCACCAACTTACTATCCTGAGACGAGGCTGAGTATAGCCCCACAAGATCTCCTCCACCGCCGCAAGACCAGACAGGAGATCATGTCAGTGATTCCACCCATTCAAAGTGATGCAGGGACGGCATGGCAGAGCACTAGAAAGCCGGCGACTCAGCCAATGTAATAGGATCAAAGGCAGAGAATCCCAGTGGAGAGATGGAGCCGGCCAGGCGTTGACAGCAAGGGCGGTTCATCGCTCCAGTGCCTCGCCGTTCACCTTCGCACCCCTGGGCCAGACTACACTCAATCATAGGACCTACTGAAGAGATGAGTCTTCAGTAAAGACTTAAAAGGTTGAGATGGAGTCTGCGTCTCTCACATGGGTAGGCAGACCATTCCATAAAAATATAGCTCAATAGGAGAAAGCCCTGCTTCCAGCTGTTGCCTAGAAATTCTAGGGACAATAAGGAAGCCTGTGTCTGTACGTGTAGGTATGTACGGCAGAACCAAATCGGAGAGATATGTAGGAGCAAGCAAAGCAACCACGGGTAATGCTTTGTAGGTTAGCAGTAAAACCTTGATCAGCCCTAGCCTTAACAGGAAGCCAGTGCAGAGAGGCTAGCACTGGAGTAATAGGATCACATTGTTTAGGTTCTAGTCAAGATTCTAGCAGCCATGTTTAGCACTGACTGAAGTTAGTGCTTTAGCTGGAGAGTAGAGCATTGCAGTAGTCTAATCTAGAAGTGACAAAAGCATGGATTCGCTTTTCGGCATCATTTTTTGACAAAAAAGTTTCAGATTTTTGCAATTGTTATGAAGATGGAAAAATGATGTCCTAGCTGTGTTCGTCAAAAGAGAGATCACGGTCCAGATTAACGCTGAGGTCCTTCAGTTTTATTTGAGACGACTGACGACATCAAGATTAATTGTCATATCATACAGCAGATCTCATTGTTTCTTGTTACCTAGAACTAACTGTTTGGTCTGATTTAAAAAATAAAATAAAAAAAAGGTAAAAACATTTGCCTCCCTTCACTTCCTTACGTCTGAAACACAGGCTTCCAGTGGGGGGGGCAATTTTGGGGCTTCACCGTGTTTCATTGAAATGTACAGCTGTGTGTCGTCCGCATAGCAGTGAAAATTGACATTGTGTTTCCAGAATCACATCACCAAAAGGTAGAATATATAGTGAAAACAATAGTGTTCCTAAAACGGAACCTTGAGGAACACCAAAACTTAAAAATGATTTGTCAGAGAACAAATCATCCACAGAGACGAACTGATACCTTTCCCGACAGATAAGATCTAATCCAGGCAAGAACTTGTCCGTGTAGACCAGTTAGGATTTCCAATCTCTCCAAAAGAGTGTGGTGATCGATGGTGTCAAAAGCAGCACTACGGTTTGTCTGACGCCATTGAAAGGTTATTTACCACTTTAACTAGTGCAGTCTCGGTGCTATGATGGGGTCTATAACCAGACTGGAGCTTTTCATATACTTTTATTTG
>NW_019953956.1:0-2034 GCF_002910315.2 Salvelinus sp. IW2-2015
ATGTTCAAGGCCGGATTAATGCAGGGGCTTACCGGGGCTGAAAATAATGAAAAAAATACATCAATAAAGGAAATAAGATATATACAGTATACACTGAGTGTACAAAACATTAGGAATGCCTTCCTAATATTGAGTTGCACCCCCCTTTGCCCTCACAACAGCCTCAATTCATCAGGGCATGGACTCAACAAGGTGTCAAAAGTGTTCCACAGGGATGCTGGCCAATGTTAACTGAAAATGCCTCTTACAGTTGTGTCAAGTTGGCTGGATGTCCTTTGGGTGGTGGACCATTCTTGATACACACGGGAAACTTTTGAGCGTGAAAACCCAGCAGCGTTGCAGTTCTTGACACAAACCGGTGAAGTGGATTTAACAAGTGAGCTTTCACCTGGATTCACCTGGTCAGTCTATGTCATGGAAAGAGCAGGTGCCCTTAGTGTTTTGTATACTCATGTAATAATAATAATACTCATGTAATTTGTATACTATATGTAATATATATATATATTATTTTATTACTGCAACCGCCAACCACAGGAAGATTCAGGAGCTCGCTCTCAATGAGTGTAGACAACCTGCTGCCGCTCTGCTAATTGTCAGATGGGGGAAGGATAGGTGGTAGGGAGGGTCCTGCCTTGATTGGGTAACTGATTAATACAAAAATAAAAATAAACGTAATAATTTATACATTTGACTGGTCAAGTGTGYGAGTCAGGGGCTACGCCCAAGAGGCAAAGAGGCAAAAAAAAATTGTAAAATAATAATAATTATTTTGTATAACTTTTTTGCCTCTTGGGCCTCCTGTTATTATTTTATCAGGAGCMCGCTCTCCGTGTTCAAAATASACCAGAAAGCATCATTTTGGCCACAATGGATCAATAGTTTCTAAAAATAACTGTGGATAAAATGTTATCACAATCACATACAGGTAACTGCCAAAATAAAGGAAACTCCAATATAGTGTCTTAAATGGGTGTTTGGCCACCAGGAGCTGCCAGAACAGCGTCAATAATCCTTGGCATAGATTCTACAAGTGAACCTAAACCATGTCAGGAAAAATGCACCGTGACATATTATTTATTTCTATCATTTACTCAAGTGTTAGCTTTATTTTGGCAGTTACCAGTTGCTAGCATGCTCGCCAAATAAACAGCTTGTTGCATTGTGGTGTCATGACTTTACTTTCATTAATCTGAGTACTGTTAATCATGTAACAATTAACTCATTAGGTTTTGGGGCACCACGGAAGAAGTTGTTTAGAGCKTTACCATCTCCCGAATGAAACTCTATAAGGTCTATACCTATAACATCAATAAACATTCATCTTATTAATCATTACCTCTAATCAAATACTCATTCTTAACTCTGAACGATCGTAACCTTCTTGGATCTTAAATGAGAAAAATGACCCTAGTGGACTGACAAGGTATGACGGGGGGGGGGGGCTTCGTTCGTCGTTTATCTCGGTCGGAACCAGGCCTTCTCGGAAAGTTATTGGCCTTCCAGCTGTATGGCTCTGATTGTCCAAAAGGGGTCACCCTTTTCCCGTCTTCTACTCTTGTTCACTCTGGAAGATAACCAGCCATGTCAAGGGTTCCCATTGGTGATGATCGTAGTAGGATGGTCTCACTTAAATTCACTTTTCTTGATATCTGACTTAAGAMAGCTTATCAGCTGTACCAGTGATTGTCTGAGATGAGCGTCTCTCCTCTTCCTCCTCTTGTTGGTATTCAGGATTCGGACCACAATGGACATGAGCTGCAGCTCTTCGTCTCTCTGGTCTAAAGGAAGGTGAGTTTATTACTTCACCTCGTGTTGAGGTTCAGAGTTCCAACCATTTAAAACACGTAGCTCTCGCCTCACGTTTCCTGGTCTGATGTTAATTTCATCACATATGAGTTCTGTTATACTCACAGACATAATTCAAACCGTTTTAGAAACTTCAGAGTGTTTTCTATCCAATACTAATAATAATATGCATATATTAGCAACTATGACTGAGGAGCAGGCCATTTACTCTGGGCACCTCTGTGC
>NW_019953957.1:0-2033 GCF_002910315.2 Salvelinus sp. IW2-2015
CTTCCTCCCTCTCTCTGCAGACGACTTTATCATCCACTTTGGAAAAAAAAGGTTACTCAGCCTACTGAGTCCACTGGTCCCACTCATACAGAACTTCTCTACGCCCTGACCTCTTTCTCCCTTCTCACTCTCCAGATTAAATCCTGCGATTAGTGATGTCCGGCCGTTTGACAACCTGCCCTCCTTTTCCAGACCATCTCTGGAGACCTTCTCCCATTCCTCACTTCCCTTAACAACTCATCCTTGACCACTGGCTGCATCCCTTCTGACTTCCAGATGGTCAGTCACTCCCCTCCTCAAGAAACCAACACTCGACACCTCTGACGTCAAACTACAGACCCACCCCCCCTTCCAAAAAAAGATGAAAAGGCCCTTTTCCCACTAACACTGACTTTGCTGATAAATGCTTTTTTGAGGGAAAACATCCTTAAAAACTCAGCAGAAAAAGTAACTTCCTCTCACTGTCAACTGCGTTTATTTTCAGCAAACTTAACATGTGTAAATATTTGTATGAACATAACAAGATTCAACAACTGAGACATAAACTGAACAAGTTCCACAGACATGTGACTAACATAAATTGAATAATATGTCCCTGAACAAAGGGGGGGGTCAAAATCAAAAGTAACAGTCAGTATCTGGTGTGGCCACCAGCTGCATTAAGTACTGCAGTGCATCTCCTCCTCATGGGCTGCACCAGATTTGCCAGTTCTTGCTATGAGATGTTACTCCACTCTTCCACCAAGGCACCTGCCAGTTTCCAGACATTTCTGGGGGGAATGGCCCTAGCCCTCACCCTCCGATCCAACAGGTCCCAGATGTGCTCAATGGGATTGAGATTCGGGCTCTTCACTGGCCATGGCAGAACATTGGCATTCCTGTCTTGCAGGAAATCAATCACAGAACGAGCTGTATGTCTGGTGGCATTGTCATGCTGGAGTGTCTTGTCAGGATGAGCCTGCAAGAAGGGTACCACATGAGGGAGGAGGTTGTCTTCCCTGTAACGCACAGCGTTGTTATTGCCTAACATGACAACAAGCTCAGTCCGATGTGACACACCGCCCCAGACCATGACGGACCCTCCACCTCCAAATCGATCCCGCTCCAGAGTACAGGCCTCAGTGTAACGCTCATTCCTTCGACGATAAATGCGAATCCGACCATCACCCCTGGTGAGACAAAACCGCGACTCGTCAGTGAAGAGCCCTTTTTGCCAGTCTTGTCTGGTCCAGCGATGGCGGGTGTGTGCCCATAGTTGTTGCCGGTGATGTCTGGTGAGGACCTGCCTTACAACAGGCCTACAAGCCCTAATACCAGCCTCTCTTAGCCAATTGTGGACAGTCTGCGCACTGATGGAGGGATTGTGCGTTCCTGGTGTAACTCGGGCAGTTGTTTTTGCCATCCTGTACCTGTCCCACAGGTGTGATGTTCGGATGTACYGATCCTGTGCAGGTGTTGTTACATGTGGTCAGCTTTCCGTCCTGACTCCCTGTAGCGTTTCTTAGCGTCTTAGCGTCTCACAGTACGGACATTGCAATTTATTGCCCTGGCCGCACCTGCAGTCCTCATGCCTCCTTGCAGCATGCCTAAGGCATGTTCACGCAGATGAGCAGGGACCCTGAGCATCTTTCTTTTGGTGTTTTGTAGAGTCAGTATAAAGGCCTCTTTAGTGTCCTAAGTTTTTATAACTGTGACCTTAATTGCCTACCGTATGTAAGCTGTTAGTGTCTTAACGACCGTTGCACAGGCGCATGTTCATTAATTGTTTATGGTTCATTGAACAGGCATGGGAAACAGTGTTTAAACCCTTTACAATGAAGATCTGTGGAATTATTTGGATTTTTCCTAATTATCTTTGAAGGACGTTGAGTTTATGATTGGGATGTGTTGTGGGCTCACCTAGCTCTCTGAAGATGAATGCACTAATTGTAAGTCGCTCTGGATAACCTCTCTGGGATATGTGGGATGCTAGCGTCCCACCTCGACAACAGCCAGTGAAATTGCAGGGCGCCAAATTCAAAACAACAGAAATC
>NW_019953958.1:0-2032 GCF_002910315.2 Salvelinus sp. IW2-2015
TGCGGCAAGACTCATACTACGTAACTGGAAGAGTGGTCTTGCCTCAGTGGGTTTTCTTACTGCGGCAAGACTCATACTACGTAACTGGAAGAGTGCAGATAGTCAGAAATCAACAGATTGGCTCAAACTCATGGTGGAGACGGCATCTTATGAATCAATGATAGCAAAATTACAGGAGAGGAAAGGGAAATGTAGTATGACATGGGAACACTTTTTGAATGATATAAGGGACCCGACGTGCGGGTGAGAAGCTATGGTATAAGTTAGAACAAATGTATGTGTAAAGTTTTTTTATTTTTTATATAGTGTAAAAAAATTAAAAAATAATGTATTATTACTTTCTTATATTATTATTCATTTATATTTACTTGCTGTTTAATATTCCAACCACAGACATATGGTTGAAAGGTGCTGTTGGGTGTTATGTTTTTGTTATTAGTGTTATGTAATGATGTAAAGGTAATGTCATATCGATAAATGTATAAAAAAAACGAAAATAATAAATAAAAAATACATAACATTCAGATGTTGTGAATGCGAAAATATATACTCGGTTCTACGGCTGAATTACATGTACCGGGATATTCATATGTGATTTACTGCCCCATTTGTGCAGAGGTGCATTAAACATTTGTCAATAGCATACATTTATTTCAAACGCGGATATTTTGGACTGGGTTATACCATAACAATTTTGTTTAATATTTCGTCTTGTTTATTTGCTTAAAGGTTTACACAGAATCTGGTGTAATATGACAATTAGCTTCAAAACTCTAGTGGATAAACTTATATCATGTGCTCAAGACTGGCAGAAGCTATCAAACGGCGGAAGCTCCGTTCCCCTCTCCGCTTTCCTGTTTGTCCATTTTAGCTTCTGTTTTTTTCTCAGGCTGCGGCCGGTTATGGCTCATTCACATTAAGCATGCATTCAGACACTGAGAACAGGAACAGCACGTTTAGTACAAAGACGACCGGCTGAAATCTACCCGTCTTCTCCAGACAAATGGATTGCCTAGCATTTTTTTATCATGTTACATGGACCGCTGGCTTTGGCCAAAGCGCATAGTTTTAGAATGAAGGACTTAATTTATTGACCAGAATGCACCTCTGTAATCAGATTGGAAGACAAAACAAGCTGTAAGTCAATAACAGAGCACAAAGGCCCGCAGGCCTCTCATTCAGGGTTGGGACTGTGTGTGAGTCAGCCCTGCCCACCTGGAGGGAGTATGGTGTGTGTGTGGGTCAGCCCTGCCCACCTGGAGGGGAAGCGGACAGAAGAATAAAGAATCAATAGATTTTGGACGTATGTGCAGCTGTTTGTTTTTGTTGGTCTTCTTTGATAAGCGTGATCGTTTCAATTTTTTTGGTGCGTGAAAAGTCTCAATTTTTAACACGGTGTGTTTTTTCTCGCCCGACTACCAGTTGGATTCAGTCAGATTGACTGAAGGTAATGAACAGAGAAAAAAAGGGGAAGAGCAGGGGTAAGGCAACCTGCTTTCTCGCTCTCCTTGCACCTGTAGACGATGTTCGTCAAGTCCTAACAGAAGTGCCACCCAGGCCAAATGGAGAACCCTGTAACCCTTCCGCCAATGTTGCTGTGGTTATGAAATGTCATTGAATAAACCGGTGCCCAGCATTTGCACAAACGCTCTGCGACGTTCTTCCCAACTGTTTACGCAATGGACATCTGGGTTCATTCTTGGTCAATTCTCGCAAGAAGTTTTTCTCCTCTTCCTTCCTCGATCACCACGTGTCCTTCTCAGTCATTGACGTTTAAGTGACATTCACAGGATTCACAGGGTTCTATAAATTCGCTGTAGCACACCAATTCATCTCTCTGGTATCAACAGAGTTTGGCTGGGAACAGATTGAGAGAAAATGAGTATTCCAACAAGCACACACACCATACTCCTCCAGGTGGGCAGGGCCCTGAACCCACACACACATCTCCATACTCCCTCCAGGGGCAGGCTGACCACACACACCCATACTCCTCGGTGGGCAGTTGCTGAACCACACACACACTATAGCT
>NW_019953959.1:0-2032 GCF_002910315.2 Salvelinus sp. IW2-2015
AATATGGGCCCAAACTTTATTAAATGGATCAAATCACTATACTCTCATCCAAATGCCATGGTAACTACTAACGGACTGAACTCTGACAGATTCCCTTTGGGACGGGGCACAAGACAAGGGTGCTCGTTGTCCCCCCTGCTCTACTTGTTGGGGGCGGAGCCTCTGGCAGAGTTGATAAGGAGCAATCCAAGTATTATAGGTGTTCCTGCAGGCGGCCTGCAGCACAAGATTTCGCTTTACGCGGATGATGTCTTGCTCTACATATCCAACCCTGAGAAATCCCTTCCTCCCATTTTAGACACAATTGCTCAGTATGGCACGTTTTCAGGTTATAAGATTAATTTTAACAAATCCACTGTCACCACACTCACCAGTTCTGTGAAGACACTATGCCCATTCCAATGGAAGACACAGGGGTTTCAATACCTTGGGATATTCATAACACCAGATCTGAATAGGCTTTTCAAGGAGAATTATCTTCCACTCCTGGATCGAATCAAGAACAACCTCCAAACCTGGATCTCCCTCCCAATTAGCTTAGTAGGAAGAATTAATGTAATCCGTATTAACATCCTCCCTAGACTGAACTATTTATTTCAGATGCTCCCATGCTATCTCCCAGCTTCCTTTTTCAAAGCAATTAACCAAAGCATCACCAAATTTATATGGGGCAATAAAAAACCTAGGATCAAGCTCTCCACTCTATCGAAACCTGAATCTAAGGGTGGTCTTGCCCTTCCCTCCCTTCAATTGTACTACTGGTCTCCCCAAATCCGCAACATGCTAACATGGATCACAAACAGACAAGAGTCAACGTGGATCCAGATAGAAGCCCAATCCTGTGGTTCATTGCCACTAAGCTCAACTATATTCATTAATAACTTTAGTGAAGTGGGCAACATAGCCAAAACATTTGTGATTTACAGCACCCTACTAGCGTGGAGGGACTGTAAGAAATACCTGGGCATCTCCTCCCAAATATGTTCTCACTCGCCTATAGTAGGCAACCCAGACTTGCCAAAAGCCCTGAGGGATGCCAACTTTAATCTTTGGCATACTCTAGGAATCAGGACCTTTTCAGACCTATTTCATCAGAAGACCACTACACTGAAATCCTTTCAAGAGCTCTGCAGTGAATTCAATGTGCCAAGATCCCTTTTTTTTTTATATCTTCAAATTAGACATGTCATCTCCTCATTTACTTCCAAGAGGAGGTTTAGAACTCAGTTGAATGAAGTTGAAACCCTTCTTGTCACAGCACAATCCATTAAAGGCAAACTATCYTATATCTATAGACTCCTTTCTGAGAAAGGAGGCTCCTCCTTTACTCCYTTGAAAATAATCTGGGAAAAGGACCTTGGTCTGACTATCAGTGATGAGTTATGGGCGGAGGTTTGCGACAGGGTATACTGCTCCTCTACTAATGTAAAAATGAAAGAATCTAATTACCAATTTTTGTACAAATTTTATTACACTCCCTTGAGACTCCATAAAATGAAAACAGACATTTCTCCTAACTGTAAAAGATGTACCTTTGAAAGTGGAACCTATATGCATGTATTTTGGAGCTGTAGAGAGATTGCCAGATTTTGGCAATCTATACATACTGCTGCACAGAAAATACTAGATGTACAGTTTGATATGACCCCGTGTCTCTATCTTCTTAATGCCCAGCAGGACTTTGTTCTTGATCCTGACAGAGAAAATTTGCTCATGACCATTACATACTTTGCTAAGAAATGTATTATTCTATTGTGGGCCTCTAGTACCTCTCCTGTGTGGATTGACCAGATTGTTGACTTTCTCCCTCTTGAAAAGCTCACTTATGACCTCCACAAGAGACAGCCCAAGTTTGATAGACTCTGGTCTCCACTACTCAACTATATTTCAAATTGGACAGAGTGAATGGGGGGGGATCAGGGAGATGAGCAGATGCGTGTTGTGTAAGGTGCTGTAAAATCTAAAAACTAATTATTGGCTCGTCATCTCAGCTAGGGCTGGATAGTGCTGCTGCAAGTTCTATATTTTAAAT
>NW_019953960.1:0-2032 GCF_002910315.2 Salvelinus sp. IW2-2015
AACCATTTCCTCTGCTACTACACACAGGGTTGCAAAATGTCTAACTTTCCCCAAATTCCTCAGTTCTCTCAGAAATACTGGTTGGAAGATTCATGGAGTCTCACTAGTGTGTGAGAGTGAGAGAGCGAGAGAATTAACATGTCAAATGAAGCAGGGAGAACGGAAGTTGACTTTTGGAAAGGAGAAGAGGAGAGAGCTGTCACTTGTCAAATGAGAAGAAACAGACGGAGAGGGATCTTCTTTGTTGAACAGAGGGGAGATAGAAGACGAAGAGAGAGAGATGGTTCTCACCTGTCGAAGGGCAGGGGGTGGGAGATGGAGGGAGGAGGAAGAGAGAGATGGTTTCTCACCTGTCGAAGGGCAGGGGGTGGGAGATGGAGGGAGGAGGAAGAGAGAGATGGTTCTCACCTGTCGAAGGGCAGGGGGTGGGAGATGGAGGAAGGAGAGGAAGAGAGAGATGGTTCTCACCTGTCGAAGGGCAGGGGGTAGGAGATGAGTGTGTTGATGACAGTCTGGAGGTGCTGTGTAGCCAGGATGAGGATGGACTGGGCCACAGACACCTTCACCTGCTCCTCACTGATCATCTGCAGACGGCTGTGAAGCACCTCCAGCATCTCTGATACCTGACACACACAGCTCATTTAGAGGGGGTGAATGTGTTTGTGAGAGAGTGTGCGAGTCAGTGAGTGTGCGAGTGTACCAGGTCTTGTAGTCCCGCTCCTCTGTTCTTCAGCAGGGTGTTGAGTAGAACACTGGAGGCTCTGGAGCAGTTAGACTGGGAGTCCACCAGCCCCTCAAACAACATGAAGATCAGAGTGTTGAGCTGCTGCTGGGGCAGACGCTTACTGATGATCTACACAGACGAGGGGAAAACAGACAGACAAAATAAAGACAGACACATTATGAAAGTAGGGCTGCAAAATTCCAGTAACTTTCCCCAAATTCCCAGGTTTTCCAGAAAGAGCTGACCAGAATTTTGTGAATYTAATGCTGACTGTATTCTCCTATCGTGTAACAGAGTCCCTCACCTTGGCCAGCTCGGAGCAGGTCTTGTAGAGGACAGAGTGGTCTGGGTTGTCCATGCTCTCCCTCAGTGTGATCAGTCTCTCCACCGAGTCGTCTTTATAGTCCAGAGAGAAGCCTAGCGCCAGGGCAGGGAGACAATGAGACCAGCTCCACACTGCGCTCTCACTCCCAGCAGAATGCCACACAAACACAGAGGTGCTTCCCAAACGGCAGCCCATTCCATATAGTCAACTCCTTTTGACCAGAGCCTTATTTAGGGAATAGGGTGCCATTTGGAATGGAACCAGAGTTTCCCATATTAAAAGGTGTCTACAAATGGGCTGTATTGGTCCCTGGGGGAGTTAAGCTGGTCGCTGGGGGAGTTAAGCTGGTCGCTGGGGGAGTTAAGCTGGTCGCTGGGGGAGTTAAGCTGGTCGCTGGGGGAGTTAAGCTGGTCGCTGCTGCCGGAGAACAGTAGAAGTTGATAAGTGCTTCTTTATTGTTTAAAGGGATACTTGGGGATTTTGGCAATGAGGCCCTTTATCTACTTTCCCAGACTCAGATGAACAGGTGAACTGAGATAGAAGTCTATGGGTATCTGCTAGCATCCTTGTAGATACCATTATACTTCGTCATTGTGCTAACGCCAGTTAGCATTGGCTTACGAAACGACCTCTAATTTCCTTAATACTGGATACAGAGTCATAAAAATGGTATCCACAAGTGGGGAAGTAGATGCAAGGCGTCATTGCCAAAATCCTGAAGGATCCCTTTAAACGTGGAACTAACCCATAGCCTTAATCTGGGTGTTCTGTCTCTGTAGAACATGGTAACCTTCCACAACCTGGGTTCTCTCCTGGCCGCCTGGCCCCCCGATGCACCGACCCAAACCCCCTGGTCCGCAGGGCAGCCATCGACTGCATCTCACCCTGCTCTACATCCAGCTACGCTACGAAGGTAACACACACACACACACACACTGTCTCTGATTCAATACGCCTCGTCTTGTATAGTTTCCTATTCTCTG
>NW_019953961.1:0-2031 GCF_002910315.2 Salvelinus sp. IW2-2015
AAAAATTCAACATTATCCTCGATTCAGTTACTATTAAACAGGGTAAGAAATTACACTTAGACTACTGCATGTCAGAATTACTTTGGGCGAGTACAACAACCTGACTTCCATAAAGATGAATAACAATTGCARTGCCTGTTAAACATATGAATCAGGATGCCATAGACAAACAATGAGCAAGCTTCTACCTAAATGATACTACTATCGAAAAAAGAAATTCTGAACCTACATGATGATGTAAAAAGACAAATCGATAGATTTTGAGAATTGGTGTAGCGATAACAGCGATACAGCAGCCTACTAAGAACAGCGGGGGAAAAATGAAGCCTACACAGTACTAAAATTAAATAGGAAACCGATGTAGTCTATAGGTTCTTATGTTTGAATGTGTATTTCTAACTGTGAAAAACGAAGTGTAATTTAAATTAAAAAATAACACCCAATTGCTTATCATCCAAAATCAGAACCTTGAGTATTTTTCCGATCACAKATCCGCGTTTCACCTGCTCTGGTATAGAATAGCTCACGTCTCCTTTGCTGATGTGTATGAAGGAAAGGCAAAAAGACAGACGAAAAGCAAATGCAAAAACCGTAATGCCTTTGTAGCCCATCTTCAATGTCTAATAGCAATTATGGCAAATTTTCCACAGTCAATACCCAAACGGCAGAAAGATTACAATGTCTAACCGCTTTTCAGTGAAAAATGGTAATGCGACACGCTGTATGTAGCCTACTCCCCCGTAGTAGGTGGAGGTATATAGTTAACTGTACTTAGCTGGTGGAAAGCGGCATCATGAGTCTATCAGAAAAACAGCATGCTCGTAGGCCTATATTGTTTTCCATGTGTCCTTCTTGGAATATATCATATTCTCCAAACGCAGACGACCGTATTAAAACATTAAATATATAGGCTTCAAATCATTAGTAACCTCGTCGTAACATGATCATGAGAAGACATGGATGAGGTACGCTATTAGGAAAAACGTACACAATATGCCTAAATATTCACACAATAAGCCATTAGTAGACTAGTTGCAACATGTTTTTTTTCCTGGATAATAATATATTTCAACCATCATCGTGAAAACTGTCGATTTCACTATCGATGTTTCGTTAGTCATCAAAATAATGCTAATTCTTTCGCATTCTATCTTTGAGTTTTTGACCGTTAGACTTCAGTAAACTAAAACATGTCACCTCGCTGTCCACTGGTCTGGTGCTGAAATGTAGGCGACCTCAAGAAAAACAGTAGGCAATGGGGATTTTAAAAACACATCCTAACAATATATAATCAAGTTTCAAAAGGCATTCAAAACTCTTTCCAGGACAATACAATGCATTTATTATAAAATGCCTGATTCCTTTTCAAGGGTAATCTAAACCATGTTTTCCTATCTCCATCAAGCTTTATTGTCAACTCCATCAGAAAATCAGTGAAGAAAACATCACAGGCATACTCAACTAAAAGCAACCGAAACTGCGTTRCTTGTTTTATTTATAGGAAACCACAGCCCAAACAAACAAGGAGCAAACTGCTTCCATCAAATCAAACCCCTAGTGAATTACTCCTCACAGAGAAGAGAAGGAACAGCGAGCACCTTTGAAACTCAACCAATCAAACAAAACAATGAGTGGATAAATTCCACATTTCAGCTTACTAAGATGTTATCATCTAAACCAAGTATAGACCTACTGTTTCTATAGGATGGCATAAGCCATTAAGGCCCAGAATGTATTTTCCACATACATAACACATTCTCCCACAACGAACAACTCACGTACAAAAGATGGTATCTCAGATGAGTGAAGGCTTACCTCATTCACCTCTCCTGCAGTGTTGAGCGTGATGATACTCCCTTCTAATAATGTATCTGGACATCTTGTTAGTGTCTGATCAGCAGGCAGCGTGCTGTCATTGTAAGATCTCACAAACTTAAAGTCACTGGTGCGTGAGCCCGTTGTCAGGTATGCGTCATAATTGTAAGAACTGCGCAGAGTTCCAGCTCCATCCACCTCTGCATAGTTGGGAGG
>NW_019953962.1:0-2030 GCF_002910315.2 Salvelinus sp. IW2-2015
CACATTCCTTGTGGCCAAGCCAGTCAAGGCAGCGTTCCCAGGACCAGGGGCCCCCAATCCTAAGTGAGATACCAGACCAATTGTATTCCCATGATATTTTCTCTCTCTCTCTTTCTCTCATAAAAAAGTGCCAAATAACTATCAACCATTGAGGCCCATGTTCACTGGATAAGACTTCAGAGGGTCTTTTTCTAAATCAGAGCTCGTACGGAAAGAAAGAGGGGCTGTGAAGAGCAGTGGAAAAGCCAAAAAGGATTGTCATACAAAATGAGGCACCTCGTGTCATCTGACCTCTGAACTTGACATCTAGCACCTCGTTGACGTTTTCGATGATGTCACCATTGGGGTTGAAGGTGTGGCAGGGGCAGTGCACACTGATCTCCAGGCCCAGGTTGGTCTCTGAGGGGAAGAAGAGGAAGTGGTATTTAACTTTGAGGCCATTTTTCTTTGTCCAAATGAACTTGAGTTTCCAAATACCCTTTGCTCATGCTTTGATATGCAACATATGGTATGAGACAGGGAACATTGGGGCTTTAGTCCACTCACCTCGGTACATAAGCCATTCCCTGACTGTGTCTGTGACATCGAAGGAGACCCACTCTGGCATTCCTTTGGTCAGGGCGTTCTTGCCCCCGATGTAGCGCTGCTTGGCTATGTGGTCGTCTGGCCGCAGGATCTGCCAGCCAGAGGTAAGAGAGTGACCCAGCTGCATATGCTCACTCTCTCTCCCACACACACACACACCAGACGGCAACCCAGCCAGCTCTGCCTGAGCCAGACGCTCCAGGATGCCCTGGGCCAAATGTCTTCTCCTCATGGAAAAAGTGACTCCCTGTGTTGATATCCCCATTTTGCAAGTTAATGCCTGTGTGTAGCTCTACTGCCAATGAGAACCTGGCTGTCCCTCCCATCTGCACTTCAAACAATTGGGCTCTCAACATTTTGGGTTTCCTTACACTGGTCTAGTCAGGATGAGGCACTGCATATGGTGCTAGAGACGCCATTGATTCAGATCTCTGAGCCTCTCTGAGTATGTGCTGTATACCAGCATGAAAGTGTACTTTACTCTACGTCTCAAATTGCGGGACTGAGGCATAGGATGTAGAGATCCACACTTTAAACAACACCTAAGGTTTCTGTGAACAGGGAGAGGCCAGTGAAGTTGGGGGCTCAGCGCCTAGTCCCACAGCAGGCTGGATAACCAGGTTCCTGAACATTGTCAGCATCTAATCTGGCTTCCTGTGGGAACAGGAGACCCAGCGAGAGAGTGCGGCCAGTGCCAGCCCCTGCCAATCAGCTCCCAGCTATGTGTGGGGGCGCCGCTCCGTTTACTCCCCCAGTCAATCTAAGCTGAGCTCGGCCCTGGCCAGAGCAGAGCTCGCCTCAGGCAGTATGTGGGCCGGAGACGCTTGTCTCCCTGGCAGGAAATGTTGGCACCTGATCATGGCTCCAAGTCTCTCACTGGAGATGAATGAGAAAACTGAGCAAAGACCCATCCCTGCCACCCCACAATCCCAGGAAAAACACACATAATTTAAACACACAAATCCAGGTGCAGATGTCTGAATCCCCTGTTGAAAACATCTAACGGAACTTGAAGAAAGGTTGGTTGGACAAAAGCTTGGATGATTGACAGCTGTGAAAGGAGAGATAGCAAAACGGTAATCTTGAGTTTCTCAGTCTGCTGTAGCACACTCAAAGTTTTACAAATGGACTTATGTAGAATCCATTTGACTTGAGGCACATGGAATAATGATCATCACTTAAAGAGGAGAGGGGAATTAGGGGAACTGTATAAATAGGTGTAGACCAACACTACATGTAGACCAACACTGTCCCATGTGCATTGAGCCATATGGGATAATTGGATCACGACCCCCCTGTATGCTTGAGTACAGTGGGAATGAAATAGTACATTCACACACCTGGTAGAGCTCAATCCTCTGCTCGTTCCTCTTGGCGCTAGAGTTGGGGACACGAAGGGCTCGGAACTCGGCTCTGAAGAGGTTGGTGGAGTTCTTCTCCATGGC
>NW_019953963.1:0-2029 GCF_002910315.2 Salvelinus sp. IW2-2015
CAAATTACTGAATGTGCTAGAAAGCTAAATAGCTACCTAGCTAATAGCTAAATAGCTACCTAGCTAATTAGTTGAATGTATTAAGGCAGGCAGTGTGAACAAGGCTTAAGAGCTTTGCACACCTGGATTGTGCAATATTTGCCCATTATTAATTTCAAGATGTCAAGGTGTTGGGGATCATGGCTAGAGAGCAACTTTCAAGTCTTACCATCGATCATCAAGCAGATTTAAGTCACAACAGTAACTTGGCCACTCAGGAACATTCACTGTCTTCTTGGTAAGCAACTCCAGTGTAGATTTGTCCTTGTGTTTTAGGTTATTGTCCTGCTGAAAGGTGAATTCATCCTCCAGTTACTGATGGACAGAAGACTGAATCAGGTTTTCCTCTAGGATTTTACCTTTGCTTAGCGCCATTGCGTTTGCTTTTATCCTGGAAAAATTACCCAGTCTTTGCCGATGTCAAGCATACCAATACCATGATGCAGCCAACACCATGCTTTAAAATAAGGAGACAGTTACTCAGTGATGTGTGSTGTTGCACCAAACATAAGGCTTTGCATTAAGGCCAAAAAGTGTGTTCCTTTGTCATGTTTTTTTAAGGTATTACTTTAGTGCCTTGTTGCATACATGATGCAGCTCAGTTCMRAAGGACGACTGCATCTTCGATGTGTCTAGGTGGTTAATACATCATCCAYAGCATAATTATTAACTTGACCATGCTTAAAGAGATATTCAAATGTCTGATTTGTTATTGTTACCCATCTACCAATCASTGCCCTTCTCTATGAGGCTTTCAAAAAAAGGTCCCTGATATTTGAATCTGTGTTTGAAATGGAATACYGGACTGAGRGACCTTAGWTGTTGTATGTTTGGGGGACAGAGGAAGGGGAAGTCATTCAAMAATCATGTCAATCTCTATTATTTCAAAAAGAGAAACTGGCGTGCTCAGATCAAATTCTTGTAGTAGTAACAAAAGTATTTGGGTGCCGGGTTCAAAAGMCATATACTTGAAGAAAGGAAACAACCTGCACTCACTGAAATATTCTTGAACTTTTAATATATATTTTKAGCAGCAGCAGTCTTAACAAATGGACGCGTTTCGGCGTCCGTCCTTCGTCAGCATTTGGAGAACAAACACATTTCAGTACAGCGTCTTTCTTTTTGAACAGTTATTTAATGGATGTAAATAATAACAGTATGGCAATGTGTTGTCATCTATAAATGTGGGTGGATGACTATTGTTCTCCAAAAGCTGCTGTCTGTTTGTTCTGACAAAATACATGAAATCTTAAAGAATATTTCAGTGAGTGCAGGTCTGTCCTTTCTTCAAGTAAACCACTATTATTTCACACAGAGTGAGTCCATGTGACTTATGTGATTCACCCTCTGAAAAAAGGGGATGAATACTTTTGCAACAACAATATTTTAGTTATGGGAAAAATGTATTAATTTGTAAAAATATGTMGAATTTTMTTTTTACTTTGACATTATGGAGTACTTGGTGTAGATCAATGACAAAACAATAACAATTACATCTGCTTCAATCCCACTTTGTAACGCAACAAAATGTGGAAAGATCCAACGGGGTGAATGTTTATGATACCCACTGTATAACTGGATAATACCAAACGTACAGCACTCCACTCCAGTCTAAATAAAGGAATATGGAGCCTGGAGTCCAGCCCCATGCTAGGCTAAGGCCCATATTCAAAAAGTATATCAGAGCAGGAGTGCTGAGCTCTATATGGACAGGTCCCACCTGTCAAAGGCAAAACTGATCCTATATCAGCACTCCTACACTGAGACTCTTTGTGAATACGAACCCATGGTTCTCTGGCGGTTCCTTTTAGAATATGTTGTGTCTACCCTGTAACCAGCCCGGTCCAGTCTCCCATCCGGAACATAAGATTCATTCAAAGCCCCCAGAACCAGAAACAGGCAGCTCTCTCTGTGAAAGAGGGGAGGGGCCTCCCAGTGCCACGCAACAACACACAAGGACCAGTTTGTTCTAAGATTAGGGTTTGTGTGA
>NW_019953964.1:0-1629 GCF_002910315.2 Salvelinus sp. IW2-2015
TAGACAACCTGCCTCCCTCTCTCTTAATGAACCTGATTGGTCGAGGAGATTTTGAGTGACAGCTGGTTGAATGACAGAAAAGGTCCACTTCACTTCCCTCTTTTGGGACCCATATGGAGGAACAACAATCAAATATGAGCATTTRATATTGTRCTTATATGTAATTTGACAAMAGACTGACTTTCAAAGATTATTAGGAGAASACRCAGCAGCCCCAGACACACTGCAGCAACTCCAGAGGGTCTCTTCCACCACTGAACATGTACTGAATCACAMATTATTAAAGATCKTTGGTAAWRTGTTTTACTGTATCATCAATGATTGAGACAATTAAAGCTAGATTACTACAGGATAAGATCACTTGTTTAATATGTTGTGTGTAATTTGTGTGTGTGTGTGTGTGTTCGTGCAATCTTACCTGAAGCAACAACTCCATCTCTTGGACTGGGCTTGAAGGCTCCTACGTTGCCATATAACTGGCCATCGATGTCTGTGTTCTTCATTGCATTAGATTTGTTGTCTTCAAATCCATCTGTGTTTCCATAGACTCCCTCTGACATCTTAACACACTTGTGCTCAAATAAAGTAACTTCTACTTCTAACCTCAACTCTAATGTACGTTTGTAGCTGTGTCTTCTCCCTGCACTGTCCTGCGTCTGTGTGACTTTAGGTAGTGAAACTCTTTATCAGTCAACCAAAGTGTGAGTTCAACACAACACAATCAGCAAGCCACCACGTGACTTCCACCAGCCTTAGTTTGATAATATAATACACGACATATCATGCCATATGATGTATGTGTGATTTCACAGGGTCCCAAATCTGGATGTGCTAAAATAATTTGGGATCCTGTTAATTGACATGTACACTACATATATCCTGACTGAGTTTACAGCACCCCCAGCCTTCAAATGGAGAACACATTATGGCTCTCACTCTGTGACTGGTGGTGTCGGGGGAAGTTGTCCCTAGATGCTGATCTTGGGTCAGTTTTGCATTTCCACCACAAATGGTTAAGGTTAGGATCAGGGGAGGGATTGCTGATCATATACCTAAGGGAAACTTCCCCCCAGAGTTTGACTGGCCACCAAATACCATGTACTGTACAGTGCATTCAGAAAGTATTCAGACCCTTCACTTTTTTTCACATTTTGTTACGTTACAGCTTTATTCTAAAATTGTTTATATTGTTTTTTCCCCTCATCAATCTACACACAATACCCCATAATGACTAAGCAAGAACAGGTTTTCAGAAATGCTTGCAGGATATATAGAAAAACCTATTGTTGACTTTCAAATGAATCATTAGACATAGTTTTACACAAAAGTAACACTAAAATATGGCTTTGAAATAAAGTTGAGGCCAAAGAGTAACAAGTATGCTGTCCAACCAGAGAGAGAAGAGGAAACTGTGGCTGTCAGAGTGAGATGGGAGGGAGAACAGTAGCAGGGTTAGTAGTTTCCTGTGTCTGTGAGGTCAGAGCTCAGTACGGCTCAATCTATCAACTACAATGAGGAGAGAGCTGTCTCGTTCTAGGCCGACTATATTGCAGTTGAGTAGCACACATCAACAAATGGGCATACGATTACTATACAAAATGATATGATTAACTGATGTGTTAAACACCA
>NW_019953964.1:4110-5673 GCF_002910315.2 Salvelinus sp. IW2-2015
TAAAAACCTTGGGACCCAAATGCATAATGAGTGCTCTAACTCCCCCTTGTGGTGGTCTGGAGCAATGAAGCCGTGATGCTGGGTACCTCTAAATCATGCGGTGCAAGCTCGCAACTTTTAAAGGAAGAACCACTGTAGGTTGTACACAAAGCCCAGTGCTCCATGGACCAGGCTGTTTACTGTAGGTTGTACACACAGCCCATGGGGCAACCAAATCTAACTTAAGGCCACCTAAAGGCTAGAAGGGGTGTGTCTTGGTCAATTTAGCCAGAAAAATGCTGCCCTCGTCAATCTGCCTCTCTATGAGGCTGCCTAAACCTGTCTAATGTCCTGGCCTCCCGTATTTATATCCACCACTTACCAAGCATAGCAAACATCTCCTGAACCCTGTCTTGGTCTCGCTGTTGCTGGTTTCTCACTTCAGTCAGGGCATCGTAGCTAGTCTGTAATCATCAATCAATCAAATGTATTTATAAAACCATTTTAACATCAGCAGATGTAGTCACACCCTGATCTGTTTCACCTGTCTTTGTGATTGTCTTCACCCCCCTCCAGGTGTCGCCCATCTTCCCCTTATCCCCTATGTATTTATACCTGTGTTTTCTATTTGTCTGTTGCCAGTTAGTCTTGTTTGTCAAGTCAACCAGCGGTTTTGTGTCTCAGCTCCTGCCTTTTCTTGTCTCTCTTTTTCTCGCCCTCCTGGTTTTGACCCTTACCTGTTCTGACTCCGAGCCCGCCTACCTGACCATTCTGGCTGCCCCTGACACTGAGCCTGCCTGCCAACCTGTACCTTTGCCACCCTCTGGATTGTTGACCTCTGCCTACCCTGATCCTGAGCCTGCCTGCCGTCCGGTGCCGTTGCCCCACCTCTGGTTTACTGACCCCTGCCTGCCTTGACCTGTCTATTGCCTGCCCCTGTTGGATTATTAAACCTTTGTTAATTCAACGTGGCCTGCATCTGGGTCTTACCTTCATCCCTGATAGATGTCACAAAGTGCTATATAGAAACCCAGTCTAAAACCCCAAACAGCAAGCAATGCAGATATAGAAGCACGGTGGCTAGGAAAAACTCCCTGGAAACTGTCTGTGCTGGGTGGAGATTATAAGTGTACATGGCCATTAAAAACTTCTTATGGCTGCAAGCCCGGTGTCGGTACACATATGACAACAGCCAGTCCAAGTGCAGGGCGCCAAATTCAAAAACCATAAATCTCATAATTAAAATGAATTCCTCAAACATACATGTGTCTTATATCATTTTAAAGGTCATCTTGTTGTTAATCCCACCAAAGTGTCCGATTTCAAATAGGCTTTTCAGCGAAAGCACTACAAACGATTATGTTAGGTCACCACAAAACTACAAATAATCATAGCATTTTTCCCAGCTAATGATAGCATCACAAAAACCAGAATAGAGATAAAATGATGCACTAACCTTCGATTATTTTCATCAGATGACACTCATAGGACTTCATGTTACACTATACATGCGTTTCTTGTTTGATTAAATTCATATTTATATCAAAAAATCTGAGTTTACATTGAGGCTACAAGAATCACTAA
>NW_019953964.1:7039-9068 GCF_002910315.2 Salvelinus sp. IW2-2015
GTTGTATTTGGTCTGTAACTGGTCTCTCTCTTCAGTCAGGTTGTTGTATTTGGTCTGTAACTGGTCTCTCTCTTCAGTCAGGTTGTTGTATCTGGCCTGTAACTGGTCTCTCTCTGCAGTTGTGTTGGTCTTATAAAGGGAACAACTCTGTGACAAGTTGTTCCTTTTATCCTCAGAATCTTTGATGGCTCTGTTATCTACAAAATATTAACACATAGTTACTAGGTAAAACACCAGRYAAATAGGCTTAGTAACCAGCACTTAATACAACTATGTGAAAAGCAAKGAACTTGTACACAAACTCACAGTAGACAGACAGGCCTAAGATCCAAGCCAGTAGAACACACAGCAGCACCAGACACACTGCAGCAACTAGGAAGGGTCTCTTCCCTGAGCAATCAGGCTCTGTGGACACATTCAATATACTTTTATGTTTTGTGTGTGTGTGCGTGTGTGTGTGTCTGTGTGTGTGTGTTACCTGAGTGCTGGTCTCCTGGTCCATTAATAGGAACAGTGTCTGCTGTCTCTTCTCTCTTGGTGCTGGTCTCACCGTCTCTCAGGGTGTCTGCACTGATGTAGATATCCACAATCCTCTCCTCCATCTCACCTCTGTCAAACTTGATCTTCTTGTTCATATCTGGTTCAGCATAGATGACCTTTGACATCTTTAACAATACCTGGGTCTTTCTTTCTATGTAGGTCTACTATACATGAAGTCTTTGCTTCTTGAACTAATGTGGTGTTCTTCCAACATGGCCGTCAGGAGGCGTCGTACGTCAACTTCAAGTCCTCTATACGTTAAGTCTCTGCTTCTAGTGATATCTCTGTCTCTGAGTCATCTGTGTGCCTCTGTCTGTGTGACTACTGTAGGTGTTAATTAACTCTAGGGAAGTATCAACAAAATTACATGGGTAGTTGTGGCTATGCTAATATAAAAAATATAACAAGTTTGCATACTTGTGTGCAAGTGTGCATGTGAGAGATTGTTACAGTGGTTATTGTTAAAACATTTTCTGCAGCACAATGTTCAGGAGGTCCAGGACTACAAACATGGGTCATTATAATGTCCATACAATAGATTTGACACTACAAACTGCTCCAAGTGGATATTGAGGGTGGGTAGGCTTAASCAGTGAGGAGGAGATGGCGACATAATTGGACGCAGTTCTGCTCTCTCTAAATGAACCTGATTGGTCGAGGAGGCTTTGCGTGACAGCTGGTTGAACCACTGAAAAGATCCACTTCACTTCCCTCTTTTGGGACCCATATAGGGGAACAACAGTCAAATATGAGCATTTGATATTGTGCTTACATGTAACGTGACAACAAAGACTGACTGTCAAAGATTATTAATTAACATGCTTTGAAACCCTTTAATATCTCTTCTACATTCATTGATTAGTGATAGAGTCAACTCCTATACAGTGTATGTAATGGTGGTTTAGTACTGTTGAGAATGTTATCACCAGGTCTAAATTGGAGAATGTAAATATCTGTAGCAATTAAGAAGAATGTATTTAAAATGGAAATGATGAAATGCACTGCATGCAGAGTGTGAACAAAGTCAAATTATACTAACTTCGTGTTGACTCTGGTACACAGGAAGTTACATGTCAGGAAATAAGTACAACTTTCAATAATATGCTGTAAAAGAAATACAACATGTGTGTTGGTTTGAGAGGGAGAGAGAGAGAACTGTAGGTTGCTGTATGTGTTACAGTTTGTTGTCAAGGTGATATGGAAACACTTTCTCACAAATCCAGGTGAGTTTTCTGTCACATGACAAGTCATTCCATGCCTGTAGAGGACTTTGATATTCGTGTATCTCAACACAGTCCTCCTGCCCAGTAGGACCTGCATTACCAGGCTGTTTGTCATACCAGTACCTACAGGGTTAAAACAGTCAGATATCATGGTTAATACCAGTACCTACAAGGTTAAAAACAGTAAGATATGATGGTTAATACCAGTACCTACAGGGTTAAAAACAGTCAGATATCATGGTTAATACCAGTACCTACAGGGTTAA
>NW_019953964.1:10410-12044 GCF_002910315.2 Salvelinus sp. IW2-2015
TCTGCTAGCTTGCCATTCACCTCCAGTCACCAGGCTACCTGTAGTTAGCATTGGCTCACAAAACTACCTCTAACTTCCTTCATATTGGACACAGTCATAAAAATGTTATGCATAAGCTCATCTGTCTCTGGGGAAGTAGATAAAGGGCCAAAATCCTGAAGTAACTCTTTAATTCAAAGTTTCACTTAGTCTCCCATTGCCATCAATGACTGTCTAAATTTGACTTAAGTGTAAAATATAATTCGCCTCATATAATCCCAAAGTATGAAGCATCTCTGTTGTATCATCTGTAAATGGAGGAAGAATAGCAGTATTTAACGTGGTGTTTTCTCACCCCATCTCTCCTCCTGTTGAGGGGGACTTGTGGTTGTTAAAGATACAGCTTCTCACATTAACAGGAAATATAGTGGCCAGTTACAGTTAACTCCTAGCCTTGCTAACGTTAGCCAGCTAGCTAGTGTTAGTAGAATTCAGAACACATCATATGTTTAGCAAATTCATAACATTTCATGCAAAGTGTAGTTCATAACATATTTACACATTGTAATTCATAACATACCATACACAATGGATGATGGGCATCCACAAATTGATACATACCATATGAAAGGTAACAAGTCATACTAAATGGAGTGTTTCAGATTTACGTACAGGATAATACGAAATGCTCTGAGACCAGGTTGGAAATACACAGTTGCGAGTTACGTAGGACTTTATGAACATAATAATGTATGTTTCTGCAGTTAGAAGACATCATTTCAGAACATTTAACTTCTAGTCTTAAAGGAACAACCTTTCATTTTGGAGCTGTAGTATTTAGCATTTTATGTATTCTTTTCCATAAGTACGTCATTTCAAAAGTTTTCCTTGTGAAGTAAGGTACCTTCATTTGGAAGACACATTGTATTCTGCTTTTGAATATTAATAATCTGTTTGTTACAGTTTATTTTACTCAGTTGACTTTTGAAGCCTTGGAGCATGGGGCATCAGCCAACCTCATCACATTAACATAGGCACAATTGTTTGTGTGGCAATTGGAAGAATAATAACTATTGGTTTAGATTTCCATGTGTGTGTCTCTATGACTACAGTGTATTTACCAGTGTTCTGAGATTCAGGTTGTTTATCTATGTTCCTGTTCACATTATCCTGTCCACAGCTTTTCCTCAAATCAAATCAAAGTGTATTTGTCACGTGCGCCGAATACAACCGCTGTAGAACTTACAGTGAAATGCTTACTTACAGGCTCTAACCAATAGWGCAAAAAAGGTGTTAGGTGAACAATAGGTAAGTAAAGAAATAAAACAACAAAGTAAAAAAAATAGGCTATATACAGTAGCGAGGCTATTAAAGTAGCGAGGCTACATACAGACACTGGTTAATCAGGCTGATTGAGGTAGTATGTACATGTAGATAMGGTTAAAGTGACTATATGATGAACAGAGAGAAGCAGTAGCGTAAAAGAGGGSTTGTCAGGATTGGTGGGTGGCGGAACACAATGCAGTTACCCCGGTTAGCCAATGTCCGGGAGCACTGGTTGGTCGGCCCAATTGAGGTAGTATGTACATGAATGTATAGTACAAGTGACTATGCATATGTGATAAACAGAGAGTAGCAGCAGCGTAAAAAGAGGG
>NW_019953964.1:17271-19031 GCF_002910315.2 Salvelinus sp. IW2-2015
TTTTGGCCCATTCCTCCATGCAGATCTCCTCTAGAGCAGTGATGTTTTGGGGCTGTTGCTGGGCAACACTGACTTTCAACTCCCTCCGAAGAAGAAGGAGAGGGCGCTCTTTCACTGTATGCTTATATATATATATATATATATATATATACACATTTTGAGGGAGACTCTGTATGTTGTAAAATTTTACTGCGCAACAGACTACACTTCATTTAGTATCCAACTTTTTATCTCTGAAATATAGCTAACGACATTGCTAATATTGCTAGATTGGTCACTAAATGTTGATAAAACTGCTTAGTAATCAAAAAATAAATGAGTTTAAGTGTAAGATAACACATTTCACAAAATCAGCTGAACGTTGTCAAGTTTTAGCGTATCAAAATTGGAGTCGTCTGACGGGGTCATTTCTACTCTGAACCATGAACTTTTTGACACCTATCAATGTAGGCTGTGTTTCATCTTACAACACCTACATAGAGGCAGTATTTAGTCAAATGTTACAATGTATGTATCAATATTAAAATCATTTTTATTACAGATAACAACAAAGGTGGGTTTCATCGTCACCTTTCAATGCCTTTGTTATGAATTGTAAATGTTTCTACATATTCAGATAGAGTTATCTTTCTAGAATGTGTATATTATGGCAAGTTATTTAGCTACGTTCCCAACACAGCATGGAGAACGTCAAGAGGAAGCAGTGGAGTCAGGTGGACATGTTCCATGCAGGGATGGCTATCTGCCAGGCTGCCAAGTTTAGACATATTTTGTTTTTAGAAAATTACCATATGTATGTGAATTTTATCTGCTAGTAACAGTCTAATTTTCTTATCTACCAAGGTTCATGGTGTACCTCGGCAGACCCCCGGTCGGGTCACCCATGGTGGTCGCAGTGGACCACCAACATTGCTTGCACCGAGGATGAACATTCTCTGGAGCAGTACTGTATCTACTGTGCCAGCCATGGGTTCCCCTTCACCAGACAGAGGCTGATGAACTCCGCAGGTATCTGGTGTTCTATGTGTTAATGTATGTAGAATGCTGGACGGACTGTTCTCAATGTGTGTGATGTAAATGTTGATGTGTATTGTGATGCCAAAATAAACATTTTCATCCAGGATGGAGAATTTTCATTGTATTCTATTCCAGGTTTCAGCACCCAGGGAAGATCAGGTGTTGGGAAATGATCAGSWGGAGGCACAAGAACCTGAGCATGAGGAGGATGGACACCCTRGACAGGGTGAGAGCTGAGTGTGCCACACGTCCGACCCTGGACACCTTCTTCACTTCTTATGAGAAGCACTTGTAGGAGAGTGGGTTGAGGGAGAAACCCAGACAAATCTATAAGTGTGACGAGTCTGGGTTTAGTAGCAGTCAGAGCAGGCACAAAGTGTTGGCCCCCTGGGGCGTGAAACACGTGTTCCAGCAGGCTCTGCGGACCAGGGAACACATCACCGAGCTGGCCTGCATCAGAGAGAGAGGACGAGACAGAGAGAGAGATGACGTCTCCCCCGTTTATCATCTACCCCAAGTGTTTCCCCTGCGGCCACAACACATTGGGAGGCCCCTCCYAAGCCTTGTATGGACGGTCAAACAGTGGCTAMATTGACGGGGACCTGTTCAGGAAGTGGTCTGAGTACTTCAATAAGCATACAGTGAAAGAGCGCCCTCTCCTTCTTCTCTTCGATGGGCACAAGATCCACGTGGACCCGGAGGTGATGGCGTCAGCACTAAGGGAAGACTTCTTTGTCTTCCAC
>NW_019953965.1:0-2025 GCF_002910315.2 Salvelinus sp. IW2-2015
ATTCTCTATGCCTAAATGGTCTTTTTTGCAGCATGGGTTAGCGCCTCGTCTCGTCTGAGCGGGGATTTTTTTTGGTTTGCATCCCTCTTCACAACTGTCTTGGTATGTTTGCGACCTATCGATAGTTTGTTGGTGATGTGGTAACACCAAGGAACTTGAAAATCTCGACCCGCTCCACTGAGCAGCCGTGTTCGGCACACGCCTTTCCTGTAGTCCAAGCGTATCAGGCATCTCCGTGGTCTCTGCATCTATTGAGGGAACGAGGTTGTTTTGTCCCGCACCAGACTGCGAGTGTCTGGCTGACCCCTCCCTATAGGCTGTCTCAGTCGTTGTCGGTGATCAGGCCACCACTCGTTGTGTGCAGGTCAGCAAAACTTAATGATCCGGGTGTTGGAGTCGGTCTGTCTTGGGCCCACGCAGTGGAGATCGTGGTGAACAGGGAATACTAGGCGGGACTAAGTAACCACAGCCGCCTGAGGGCTCCAATGTTGAAATGGATCAGCGTGCACCAGACGTAGTTGTTTTGGCTATCTCCTTAGCCACCTGGGCGCGGCCCATCAGGAAGTCCTAAGGATCCCAGTTGCACGAGGGAGGTATTTATGTCCAGTAGTCCTTAGCTTAGTGATGAGCCGTACGCAGGGCCACTATGGTGCTTGAACACTGAGGCTGTAGTCGATGAACAGCATTCTCACATAGGTGTTCCTTTTGCCCACGTGAGAAAGGGCGATGTGGAGTGCGATTGAGATTGCGTCATCTGTGGATCTGTTGGGGCTGTATGCGAATTGGAGTGGGTCTAGGATGTCCGGGAGGATGCTGTTGATGTGAGCCATGACCAGCCTTTCAAAGCACTTCATGGCTACCGACGTGAGTGCCACGGGGCGGTAATCATTTAGGAAGCTTCCTTGGGCACAGGGACTATGGTGGTCTGCTTGAAACATGTAGGTATTACAGACTCGGTCAGGGAGAGGTTGAAAATGTCAGTGAAGACACTTGACAGTTGGTACATGCATGCTTTGAGTACACGTCCTAGTAGTCTGTCTGGCCCAGCGGCTTTGTGAATGTTGACCTGTTTAAAGGTTTTGTTCACATCGGCTACCGAGAGCATTATCACACAGTCATTCAGAACAGCTGGTGCTCTCGTGCCTGCTTCAGAGTTGCTTGCCTCGAAGCGAGCATAAAAGGCATTTTGCTCGTCTGGTAGGCTCGCGTCACTGGGCAGCTCGCGTCTGGGTTTCCCTTTGTAGTCCGTAATAATTTTCAAGCTCTGCCACATCCGACGAGCGTCAGAGCCGGTGTAGCAGGATTCAATCTTAATCCTATATTGACATTTTGCTTGTTTGATGGTTCGTCTGAGGGCATAGTGGGATTTCAAAAGTGAAATCCCCTCACATTTTTGCAAATATTTGAGTATATCTTTTCATGTGACAACACTGAAGAAATGACACTTTGCTACAATGTAAAGTAGTGAGTGTACAGCTTGTATAACAGTGTCAATTTGCTGTCCCCTCAAAATAACTCAACACACAGCCATTAATGTCTAAACCGCTGGCAACCAAAGTGAGTACACCCCTAAGTGAAAATGTCCAAATTGGGCCCAAAGTGTCAATATTTTGTGTGGCCACCATCATTTTCCAGCACTGCCTTAACCCTCTTGGGCATGGAGATCACCAGAGCTTCACAGGTTGCCACTGGAGTCCTCTTCCACTCCTCCATGACGACACTACTTTACATTGTAGCAAAGTGTCATTTCTTCACATGAAAAGATATACTCAAATATTTACAAAAATGTGAGGGGTGTACTCACTTTTGTGATATACTGTATATATATATATATATAGATGTAGATATAGATATAACATATATAAATATAGATATAGATACAGTATCAAATACAGTATCAATACTTTCAAACACTTGAGTGGCACTTGATTTAGTTTGCACTAGAACAAGTGGAATGGTCCCACATGCAAACCCCAAGCTTTTTTATTTAACCTTTATTTAACTAGGCAAGTCAGAAGAACAAAT
>NW_019953966.1:0-2024 GCF_002910315.2 Salvelinus sp. IW2-2015
TGAAATACAAATCGTATAGAGAGAAATAGTCCTATAATAACTACAACCTAAAACTTATTACCTGGAAATATTGAAGACTCATGTTAAAAGGAACCACCAGCTTTCAGATGTTCTCATGTTCTGAGCAAGGAACTTAAACGTTAGCTTTCTTACATGGCACATATTGCACTTTTATTTTCTTCTCCAACACTTTGTTTTTGCATTATTTAAACCAAATTGAACACGTTTCATTATTTATTTGAGGCTAAATAGATTTTTTGGATGTATTATATTAAGTTAAAATAAGTGTTCATTCAGTATTGTTGTAATTGTCATTATTACAAATAAAGAAAATAAATTGGCCGATTTAATCGGTATCGGCTTTTTTTGGTCCTCCATAATCGGTATCGGTATCGGCGTTGAAAAATCATAATCGGTCGACCTCTACTTTCAGCTATTTCGATTATTTGGCACATTAAAAGGAATCACCTAAGACAGTCATTTATGTCATGTATCACTCCAAATCTGGACATAACAACATTGACTTTGTCAGCTGCTATTAATAATATAAACATACACTACCGGTCAAAAGTTTTATAACACCTACTCATTCAAGGGTTGTTCTTTATTTTGACTATTTTCTACATTGTAGAATAATAGTGAAGACATCAGACCTATGAAATAACACATATGGAATCATGTAGTAACCAAACAAGTGTTAAACAAATCAAAATAGATTTTATATTTGAGATTCTTCAAATAGCCACCCTTTGCCTTGATGACAGCTTTGCACACTCTTTGCATTCTCTCAACCAGCTTCACCTGGAATGCTTTTCCAACAGTCTTAGAGGAGTTCCCATATATGTTGAGCACTTGTTGGCTGCTTTTCCTTCACTCTGCGGTCCAACTCATTCCAAACCATCTCAATTTGGTTGAGGTCGGGATTGTGGATGCCAGGTCATCTGATGCAGCACTCCATCACTCTCCTTCTTGGTCAAATAGCCCTTACACAGCCTGGAGGTGTGTTGGATCATTGTTCTGTTGAAAAACAAATGATAGTCCCACTAAGCCCAAACCAGATGGGATGGCATARCGATGCAGAATGRTGTGGTAGCCATGCTGGGGAAATGTGCCTTGAATTCTAAATAAATCACTGACAGAGTCACCAGCAAAGCACCCRCACACCATAACACCTCCTCCTCCATGCTTTACGGTGGGAAATACACATGTGGAAATCATCCGTTCACCCACACCGCGTCTCYCAAAGACACGGCGGTTGGAACCAAAAATCTCAAATTTTGACTCCAGACCAAAGGACAAATTTCCACCGGTCTAATGTCCATTGCTCGTGTTTCTTGGCCCAAGCAACTCTCTTCTTCTTATTGGTGTCCTTTAGTAGTGGMTTCTTTGCAGCAATTTGACCATGAAGGCCTGATTCACAGTCTCCTCTTTACAGTTGCTGTTGAGATGTGTCTGTTACTTGAACTCTGTGAAGCATTTATTTGGGCTGCAATTTGTGAGGCTGGTAACTCTTATGAACTTACCCTCTGTAGCAGAGGTAACTCTGGGTCTTCCATTCCTGTGGCGGTCCTCAGCAGAGCCAATTTGATCATAGAGCTTGTTGGTTTTTGCGACGGCTCTTGAATAAACTTTTAAAGTTCTTGAAATTTTCCGTATTGACTGACTTTCATGTCTTAAAGTAATGATGGACTGTCGTTTCTCTTTGCTTATTTGAGCTTCTCTTGCCATAATATGGACTTGGTCTTTTARCAAATAGGGCTATCTTCTGTATACCTCCCCTACCTTGTCACAACACAACTTATTGTCTCAAACACATTAAGAAGGAAAGAAATTCCACAAGTTATTTTTTAAGAAGGCACAGCTGTTAATTGAAATGCATTTCAGGTGACCTCATGAAGCTGGTTGAGAGATCAAGGCAAAGGGTGGCTATTTGAAGAATCTCAAATATAAAATATATTTTGATTTGTTTTACACTTTTTTGGTTCTACATGATTCCACATGTTATTTCATAGTTTTGATGTCTT
>NW_019953967.1:0-2023 GCF_002910315.2 Salvelinus sp. IW2-2015
ACATTTGCCTATTATTCCTTTCAAAAGTCTTCAAGCTCTGTCAAATTTGATGTTGATCATTGCTAGACAACCATTCAGGTCTTGTAGATTTAAGTCAAAATTTTAACTCGCCCACTCAGGAACATTCACTGTGTTCTTGGTAAGCAACTCCAGGGTAGATTTGTCCTTGTGTTTCAGGTTATTGTCCTGCTGAAAGGTGAATTAATCTCCCGATGTCTTACGGGGAGCAGACTGAACCAGATTTTCCTCTAGGATTTTGCCTGTGCTTAGCTCCATTCAGTAAATGTTTTATCCTGAAACTCCAGTCCATAACGATTACAAGCATATCCATAACATAATGCAGCCACCACTATGCTTGAAAATATGGAGAGTGGTACTCAGTAATGTGTTGTATTTGCACCAAACATAACACTTTGTATTTAGGACAAAAATGTAATTGCTTTGCAACTGTAGTGCCTTGTTGCAAACAGGATGCGTGTTTTGTAATATTTTTTATTCTGTACAGTCTTCCTTCTTTTCACTCGGTCAATTAGGTTAGTATTGTGGAGTAACTACAATGTTCTTGATCCATCCTCAGTTTTCTCCTATCACAGCCATTAAACGCTGTAACTTTTAAAGTCACCATTGGCCTCATGGTGAAATCCCTGAGTGGTTTCCTTCCTCTACGGCAACGGAGTTAGGAAGGACACCTGTATCTTTGTAGTGACTGGGTGTATGCTCAAAGTTGTATTCAATGTCTGACGTTTTTAGTTTTACCCATCTACCAATACCAATTCTTTGTGAGGCATTGGAAAACCTCCTGTCTTTGTGGTTGAATCTGTGTTTAAAATTCACTGCTCAACTGAGGGACCTTACAGATAATTGCATGTGTTGGGTACAGAGATGAGGTAGTCGTTCAAAAATCATGTTAAATACTATTACTGCACACAGATTGCATGCAAGTCATTATGTGACTTAAGCAATTTTTTTTACTCCTGAACTTATTTAGGCTCGCCATAAAAAGCATTCTACTTTGACATTATGGGGTATGGTGTGTAGGCCAGAGACACAAAAAAAAAAGGTAAATTGAATCCATTTTAAAATTCCAGTGTCAACACAACAAAATGTGGAAACAAGAGGTGTGAATACTTTCGGAAGGCACTGTGTGTAAGAAATATGGTGTATGCTCAATCTGTGACATTGTGACCACATGAAGAAGCTTACCTCTGGCATAAGAGTCTGCTCGTCAAAGCCAGGCATCGCTTTCTTCATGGACATCAAGTGAATCCTGAAGCCTTCAGCTCCCCCTCCAAACTCTTCCTTTCCAAACGCGCTCTCATGAGCCTACAAAAACACAGCCAATATTTATTAAAACCAACACCAGCATGTACGATCATCATTGTGAACACACAGCTAAATGCCGCAACAAACAAGTCAGCACTTTTTTTGAAGTCTTCACACCGTCACAAACGCTGTGCTATCTACGGAATCTAAACAACTCAATACATAGGAATTGTACATGTTTCATTTCAATAGTTTAGATCATATGGTCTGTTTATAACCAATAGAGATTGAAAAATAAAAATAGTTGATATGATACTTCGATGAATCATTTGTCAAGATGGCTTGATAATAAAAATAGCTTGAGATTCATTTGAGAATTATAGAAATGTGGTAAATGAATCTTGATTGATATTGCTCAGTGATTGTGGAGTTAGTATTTTATTCTTCTAAATGATCAGATCATTAGTCACAGTCAAAATTCAGATACGAGCATGTTATTTTGAGTGACGTGTTAATTTGAGGAAGCAGAACTGCAAGTTAAAGATGTTGGCCGCCATGAGACTAACTATCTACTCAAACCAACAGAGTCCGTTTGAGTTTCTCGCTCACGTTTGGTGTGTTGCTCTGCTCCCCGTCTGCCGCAGTAAAAAAAAAAAGTCAGGATAAAAAAAAAAAAAAACAGGTACATGCATTAAAGGGAGGGAATAGATATAACATTTAACACGTTTCGGTCAGAACGCAAAAGCCACCTGACACATTA
>NW_019953968.1:0-2023 GCF_002910315.2 Salvelinus sp. IW2-2015
TATGCATATCCTTGCTTCAGGGCCTGAGCTACAGGCAGTTAGATTTGGGTATGTCATTTAGGCGAAAATTGGAAAAAAAGGGGGCTATCCCTATAAAACTGGCCTTCTTCAGACTTGTTGAGTATCTGGAGCATCAGCATTTGTGGGTTCGATTACAGGCTCAAAATGGCCAGAAACAAAGTACTTTCTTCTGAAACTCGTCAGTCTATTCTTGTTCTGTGAAATGAAGGCTATTCCATGTGAGAAATTGCCAAGAAACTGAAGATCTCGTACAACGCTGTGTACTACTCCCTTCACAGAACAGAGCAAACTGGCTCTCACCAGAATAGAAAGAGGAAAGGGAGGCCCCAGTCAGTCAGTCAACCAGTCAACCAGTCAACCCTGTCAATCAGTCAGCAGGTAGCCTAGTGGTTAGAGCGTTGGACTAGTAACCTAAAGGTTGCAAGATCGCCTCCCCGAGCTGACAAGATAAAAATATGTCGTTCTGCCTCTGAACAAGGCAGTTAACCCACTGTTCCTAGGACATCATTGAAAATATGAATTTGTTCTTAACTGACTTGCCTAGTTAATAAAGGTTAAAAAAAATAGTCAGTTAACCAGTCAACGAGTCAGTCAACCAGTCTGGTCTGATGAAACCAAGATTTGGCCTGAATGCCAAGCGTCACGTCTGGAGGAAACCTGGCACAATCTCTACGGTTAAGTGTGGTGGTGGCAGCATCATGCTGTGGGGATGTTTTTCAGCGGCAGGGACTAGGAGACTAGCCAGTATCGAGGGAAAGCTGACTGGAGCAAAGTACAGAGAGATCCTTCATGAAAACCTGCTCAGGACCTCAGACTGTGGGCGAAGGTTCACCTTCCAATAGGACAACGACCCTAAGCACACAGCCAAGATTATGCAGGAGTGGCTTCGGGACAAGTCTCTGAATGTCCTTGAGTTCCCCAGCCAGAGCCTGGACTTGAACCTGATCGAACATCTCTGGAGAGACCTGAAAATAGCTGTGCAGCGACGCTCCCCATCTAACCTGACAAAGTTTGAGAGGATCTGCAGAGAAAAATGGGAGAAACTCCCCAAATACAGCTTTACCAAGCTTGTAGGGTCATAGCCAAGAAGACTCAAGGCTGTAATCACTGCCAAAGGTGATTCAACTGAGTAGGGGTCTGAATACTTATGTAAATGTCATATTTCTGATACATACTTTCTGTCTTTCATTGGCAATTCAAACCAGTCCAGTCAATCTCAACCAAGACACATATTTTGGAGTGTTGAACATTAGGATTCTCTAGTCAGAGTTCACACACTTTAAAACTCCGTTAGCAAAAGTTCGATTCAATGTATCATAAAACTGGAAATTTCTGATCGACCGTTCAAATGTATCTGCATGAGTAGTCAGAACAAGCGCCTAGTGGGTTAAACTGTCGTACATATTTTGATCCAGTTCAGAAGAGAGTCATTCAAGAGAACCTAGGAAAATAGGAGATTAGTATTTCAATTAATGTTTCAAAGGACACGCAAGAATGCGAGTTATTTAACGTATGTATTTTGTGTCAACCATGTATTGTGCAATAGATATCTCTAGTAAACCAAAATGTACTAAGTTTTAAAGGTAAAACATTTCTCAAGTTTTTTTTTTTTGATAGTTTTAGTTGCGATAATATTAAATAGAAGATGACACCAGTCTAAAGGTGTTCCTGTTAATAGATACGTATTATTCCATCAATCAGTCAACCAGTCGAAAGACAAAATGCTAAACAGACTAAAAATTTTATTATTTCAGAATGCCAGGTCAACTCTAAGCTGAGGTATACTGACAGGAGGTAGCGAGTTGCAGTGACCTTGTACAAAACAAGTTAGTAGCCTGGGTAGTATTTATCCTGAGTATGGATTCATCCTATTATGTCATCTCTCTGTGATTATTTTCTTACACTTTGCTTGTTGTTGTGGGTGAGAATGAGATCATGGTAAAGTGCTAATGAGTTCACGAAGAGTACGGATGTGATGATATGGCCTGTTTGAGATGCATAT
>NW_019953969.1:0-2022 GCF_002910315.2 Salvelinus sp. IW2-2015
TGCTCTGAAATCCGTGTAGATAGGCTGTACACATGACATTTTTAACAACGTTCTTTTCTGATAAAAACTAGTTCATTGCATCCGCCGTGGAGCCCAGTTTCATAATATGACCATATTTCCCAGCTGCTTGCCATCGTTTTGAAGTAATCACGAAAAAACAGGCCTTATTTTAGTGCATTTTTCACCCTGCCAGCTCCTATTAGCTCTATTGAGCACCGTGGCACCAACTCGCTTTCCGAACTTTCTATTCCCAGCTTATTGTTCAATGTCACAATGCCTGCTTTGCTATTGTTGGCAATGAGACCTGCTCACGTTGTTTTATAGTTTACATTTTTTTTACATTTACATTTTAGTCATTTAGCAGACGCTCTTATCCAGAGCGACTTACAGTAGAGTGCATACATTTTATTACATTTTACATACTGAGACAAGGATATCCCTACCGGCCAAACCCTCCCTAACCCGGACGACGCTATGCCAATTGTGCGTCGCCCCACGGACCTCCCGGTTGCGGCCGGCTGCGACAGAGCCTGGGCGTGAACCCAGAGACTCTGGTGGCGCAGCTAGCACTGCGATGCAGTGCCCTAGACCACTGCGCCACCCGGGAGACCACTGCGCCACCCGGGAGACCACATAGTTAAAATGTAAACAAACAAAAAATTATATTGGAACTCTGCGGTCTTCCCATTGTTTCCTATGGGGTAAATATAGGAAACATATGTCTGTCTATTTCGCCAAATATCTCGCAATGTGTATATTTAAAAAAAAAAAATCAAGTCAGACGCAATTTTAATCACGAGAATCTCCTCTTTCTAATTATGTAAGCCTGGGCAGCTAGCTCGGTTGTCATCAAGTGCTAGCCCCAAAATACTTTTTGCCCTTGGAGCGCTGAGCTCCCCCCATTGTTTTCCTATGTTTTCCTATGGTCTATTTTACCTCACTGTGTATGTATTGTTTCTTTTCAAATCGGGCACCATTTTAATCAGGAGAATCTCCTCTTTGTAATTATGTATGTCTGGGCAGTGAGCTCATTTGTCATCGATCGCTAGACCAGAAATAGTCAGAAGTTTTTATTTGTTCCCTACTTTTTCATTACGCAGACATAAGCACAGTTGACACCATCGAGGTGCGGATGTTTACTTTCTACACAAGTCGTTTTTTTCCAGTTTCGTCTGAAGAAACAGATTGTACTGGTAAAATAAAAAGGGATACATTTTTGTGCCATTTAGGCGAAATGGAATTCTAAGCGTCACTCCAGTCAAAACAGGCTCTGCGAATGTTCGATTCCATTCATTTGCTATGGGCTCGCGCTAGTGTTCCAGTTTAGTCAACGTTCTTAAACCTTGGGTGAATTTTGACTCGTTCTATTGTCCAGCCTATATTGTCCAGCCTATAGACAGCCAGAGCGAATTCACGAAAGCACCCAAATGTCCATTGAGAAAGCACAACGACTATACCTTTTAGCTAAGCTAAAAATGACGGGAATAATCAAGTCAATAAATGTTGGGTAGTTAGATAACCTATAGTTAATATACTGGCAAGTTTGATGTATAACTACTAACGTTAGGTAGCTAGCTAACATAGTGGTACATACTGCTGTAATGATATGCTAATGATATGCTATGTGGTTCGTAAGGACAGCGTAGCTAACAAATTGTCAGCCAACATAACGTATAACTTATTTGAAAAGTCACTACTTTATTACATTGAGTAGCAAGCTACCCCTTGGTCGTTAGGGAAAATCTAGTCTGTGAAAGGAGTTTTTTTTTCACACCTAGCTCAGCTATTAGACTATTCTTTAGTAAACGCTGAACAGTCTATTGTTCAGCTATTAGCCCCCCTCCCCAACTTGCAACAAATTGTTGTTCCCATCTCATTCCTTTCCCTCTTCCACGCATCATCATTCTGCGCCTGAGTGGCTCTCTTGTGGGCGTGCTGGCAGGATATGGCAGCATCTTCGGTTGTGCGTCAAGAATTCTGCATACAGTAGCACGTTTGTATGAAGGTGTGGTTATTCACAGG
>NW_019953970.1:0-2018 GCF_002910315.2 Salvelinus sp. IW2-2015
AGTCAGAAATAGAGATAAAATGAATCCCTTACCTTTGATGATCTTCATATGGTTGCACTCAGCAGACATTCATTTACTCAATAAATGTTCCTTTTGTTCGATAAAGTCTCTTTATATGCAAAAACCTCCGTTTTGTTCACGCGTTTTGTTCAGTAATCCACAGGCTCAAACGCAGTCAAAACAGGAAGACAAATAAAATCTAAATTGTATCCGTAACGTTCATAGAAACATGTCAAATTATGTTAATATTCAAACCTCGGGTTGTTTTTAGCCTAAATAATCGATAATATTTCAACCGGACAATAACGTAAAAATAGGTAAACAAGAAACGCACTCTCTCCGTCTCGCGCATGAAAAAGCTCTGTGACACTTTAGGGTCCACTCATTCAGACTGCTCTTACTTTTTCATTTTTCAGAATACAAGCCAGAAACAATTTATAAAGACTGTTGACATCTAGTGGAAGGCATAGAAACTGCAACTTGAGTCCTAAGTCAATGGATACTGTAATGGCATTGAATAGAAAACTACAAAAAATTATAATAATAACTTCCTGAATGGATTTTTCCTCAGGTTTTCACCTGCCAAATCAGTTCTGTTATACTCACAGACACTATTTTAACAGTTTTGGAAACTTTAGTGTTTTCTATCCAAATCCACCAGTTATATGCATATCATATCTTCTGGGCCCGAGAAACAGGCAGTTTAATTTGGGCATGTATTTCATCCAAAATTCCGAATGCTGCCCCCTACCCTAGAGAAGTTAAGTCCATTTTTTATTTTTATTTTTTAAATTATTTTTAAATACAGCTGACTGGAACTTAGCAATGTGGACAAAATTCCATATCGCGATAAATTGCCTGAATTGATGCAATAAATAAAATAAAAAGTTAAAAATAGCTTTATTCTATTTTAATCTACTACTTTGGCGATTGTAGCCATCAATTGTCCCATTAACCCATATCAGAAAACCTTTTAAATTTCAAACGTCACATTTCTCTAGTATAGGCTATTTAGCATAGGCTATTTATCGTAATGAAGGATATCAGCAAAATGCCGGCAATAAGTGATCGGTATGGACAGTGTCGATCATTTCTGGTTTATCGTTCCAGCTCTATGGCTGACATGATAAATACCCGCTTGTTGAACCAACGTGGAAGACGTTGAACTGACGTTTGTGCCCAGTGGGTAATGTTGTAAAAGCCTAGTTTTCTTGAAATGTTGTTTTAATTATTGTGATAGGCACATACTTTGCCAGGACAACGTACTGGACCGGCTTACTTTCACTCCTGGTCATCAGTACGTAATGTTTTCTGTTTCAACGTGTTAAAAGTGTGGAGTGGAGGAAATTAATGAAGTTGCCACAAGATGGCGTTTGGTGCCATAAAACCATGGGTATAACTTATTATACAGGGCAAGCAGAGGATTTCCAAAACAAATGTCAAAATACAGAGAAAACAAAAAACAAAAACAGAATTAATTAGATAGCAGGCCTCAATTCCAAATAAACGGCTGCAGCAAATGTTTCCTAATGCACACAAGGGGTTCTACACCACAGATTGATATGGACTGCTTGACCTGATTACATCAGACACACTGATGGGCTACATCTAGATTCTAGCTCATCCCTTCAAGCCTTTTGAACATGCACAAACTGGTAGTCATTCACAAGGCTGAGGGTGAGAGGGCAACTGAGGAGAGGAATAGAAGAGGACACTCACGTCTCTAGAAACTCCTGTAGGCCCTTCATCCGCTGGTTGACTTGATAGGGGTTGTTCAGACTGAAGAACGGATTCCAGGGAGGTAATTTGGGCAACTCTCTGGAAAGAGACAACACGTTGAACACCTTATTTGGATACACAAAACATTGTACAAAAATAAATAATAATGCCTTATAATAAACTCAAGTCATAAGTTTGGACTTCATACAATGTGACTAGTCGACCCCTGGTAAGGATACAATGTGACTAGTCGACCCCTGGTAAGGATACAATGTGACTAGTCGACCCCTGGTAAGGAT
>NW_019953971.1:0-2018 GCF_002910315.2 Salvelinus sp. IW2-2015
GGCTACTCACGCTCTCTTCTACTGCATCCTCCCCGCCATCTAGCTACCCTATGTCTCCAGACTACCATTATGTTTTCTTCTTTCACAGCCTTTCAGCCTTTACTTCAAACATTTAGCAAATCAAAAACATAACACTGGAATGTCAACTTGAGTTATGTGTAATATCATGTTACATACTCAGACCAGCTGTACCCGACGTGGTCACTAGATGTCACTAGAGTCCTGGAAATGCCAGATTTCACTAGCTTGGACRCACACACACATTTAGGTTAGAAAAGTCTGTTTCTATTGTTTTATTTCTTTAGTCTGTTTGTCAATGTCTGCATCCCTTAATTTTTTTTCAACAGCCGTCCATCTCTCCTAACCAGAGTACAATCATCTCATAACGTTTTTGTGAGTTTGAATTTTCCCCGTGCAGCTGTGTTTTATTCAGAGGGGGAGTTGCCACGTGGGAGCTTTGTTTGTTGTTTATGTTTTGTCATGTGCGTGTCGTCATGCTTTCTGTAAACCTGTGGTTTGCTTCTGTTCAGAAGGGTGAACATTTCAGAACGTTGCAGTTAGAAATGCAATGCATAGAACAGACACAATAGGCTATTCTCTATGACAATGAAGATAAATGTCTGTTCTACATGAACGTTCTGTACAGTTTCACCCTCCTGAATAAGCCTGGGCTGTGCAAAGCAGACTGTCTGTTGGCTACTGGACTAAGCTTTATGTTGTATCACATATGTCTGTCTTATACTGATAAACTCCTCTCCTCCACTCCCTCTCCTAGATGGAACACCTGACGATGGCAGCGGAGGAGGAAAGTGCTGACTACAGCTGATCTAGGAGCCAACTAACAAGCCAAACGCAGGGGCTCTTTTCTACTCTTCAAATCAAGCATCTAGTTTATCATCCATGGGATGCAAGGGAAATACTATAGCTAGTCTATCAATCAATAAGGATTTATACTGGGGAGGGGTAAGGGGTCAGGGGTGGGTTAGGGGTATTGATTGTACAGTGTGGGTCTCTGTTGATTGGACAGTGAGACAGTTTAATTGGAGAGGCTTACTAGTGGCTAAGAACTATAATATTAAAATGATGCCTAAACTGTGTTGCCTTGGTAAAAGATACAAGTGATTTATTGAGAAAGCACTTTAATACTCATGTTGGCAGGTTTTGGGGGATTTTAAATTCAAAGTTAAACTGTAGGTGAAGATAGATTTTTTGTATTTTCTTCGATAACARCTGTTCTGGGGTTTTCTGTATAACTTGTTTGTGTTATTGAGAAACACATTCTTTGATTGCTTTTGTTGCCTTAAATTAGTCCAATCTGATTTGAGCTCTGAGTGTGTTCTGTGGCCTGTACTTTATCTAACACTTCATGTCTCTTTAAAGCTCACAGTTAACTATGACATAACTGATTGAAATAATGATAGACTAACAAAAACTCACTGTATAAGTTGAATCAGCTGTGTTACTGCCTCGCTGGAGCAAAAGCCATGTGGTAGATCTACATACTTCTCATTCTCAATCTGACTGGTAATGTTAGGCAGGAGAAGTGGCAAGTCCACAGTAATTAACTATACAACAGGCTGAAACCTGACGAACTCCACAGATGAACCAAAAAATTACATTTTGGCAACAGTCAAAAGCCAAGTCCCTAACTTGTTCTCCCTCTTTAATGATACTCTCCCAGTTTTGAGCTCTCCATCTCCCTCCCTTTCTCTGCTATTACCTCGCTCTCCCCTTCTCACTCATCCAGGCTTCCTCCCCCATCCCTCTTTTCACTCGTCTCTGTACATTTTATGAGATGGTAGTTAGACAATACAAATCTATAAAGTAATTCATTAATGGGTACCATGGCTCAGCAGTCAGTCAGTGCCTTCCCAAACTCACTAACTCAATATTTGCTCTTTCTAAAGTACCGGTGGTAACAAGTACAGTACAGAGCCGTGTAACACTGACCAGCCCATCCCACAGTGACCTAGCTCACAGGTGGACAAAGATATCTGCAAAGGGCCAGTGTGGGTGCA
>NW_019953972.1:0-2018 GCF_002910315.2 Salvelinus sp. IW2-2015
CATTCTATTATAAAGGCTGTCATGGTAACAAGCATTCTATTGTAAAGGCTCTCATGGTAACAAGCATTTTATTGTAAAGGCTGTCATGGTAACACACATTCTATTGTAAAGGCCGTCATGGCTAACTGCAATATTACTGTATTGTTTTTTAGGTAACAAAAGTCTAGGTAACAAATAACATTAGATTGCTTTCTTTACATGTTYTAGCTGTGAGTCAAGTTCACATGAACCACTTGTTATTTTACACACAGAGACTGATCATGGAGATCATATTATTTTTGTTGTTTAATTAATTAAAACCTGCATTTCCTCCCAGCAGGGATTTTGTGCATATTTCGGTGTCACCTTTTTGGGCCCTCAGCAGTTTGCATTCCTGAAAGATGAAGCCACGTACCATGACATTGTCTGTGTAGATCCAGCTATATGCCTCCACCCCAAATGAATGGAAAGATCATCCCTGTCTAATTTCCTGTTGTCTTGGTTTTATTCGGTGCCTATTTTGTCTATTCATTTGGGGTGGAGGCATATAGCTGGATCTACACAATGTCATGGGATAGCTTGATCTATACAACCGGTTTCGTTGGACGTGGTTTCATTTTGACATTAGAGTACTTTAGAGACCTGAAAACATCTGACAGATTTTTATTTGAAAGTGTAGTGTCCCTTTAGGTTGTCTACGTTGTTGATATTATTCCATTATTCCTTTTTATAGGTTTCGCTTCATGGACAGACAGAAAAATGTCTCATGAACTCATTGGTTAACTCATTTTCTTTCTCTTATTCTCATTTTAGATAGATGGTTCCTGTTACTCCCAGTAAGCACGGTAGCTGTGATTCTACTGGGATATGTAACGACTGTCGTCGGAAGTATGTGAAGACCAAAACGCAGCGTGGTAAGTGTTCCTCATGTTTAATAAACTGAACACTAAAAAGCAAAAACAACAAAGTGACAACCGAGCTCCGTCAGGTGCAACACACACTAAACAGAAATTAATCACCCACAACTCAAAATGGAAAACAGGCTACCTAAGTATGGCTCCCAATCAGAGACAACGATAGACAGCTGCCTCTGATTGGGAACCACACCAGGCCAAACACATAGAAAACCAACAACATAGAAAAAAGAACATAGACTGCCCACCCTAGTCACACCCTGGCCTAACCAAAATAGAGAATAAAAAGCCTCTCTATAGCCAGGGCGTGACACGGCATCTTTGAACGGCATCCTACATAAACGAAGAGTCGGATTCTGTTATGTTTTTGTTTGTTTGTCCTTGATGGCTTTTGTTTGGATGTTTTCTGTCTTTCCGTTCAGATTTTCGTTTTCTTTTCTTTGGTTTGCATTTTGTCATGTTGCTCTCGCTGTTGCATTGGGGATGGGTGTCTTGGGGTGGGGGTCGGGGTGGGGGTGAACTGTGGGGGGATTGGGGGCTGGTGGCCTGGGGTTTGGAGCTTGGCCGGTAGCTGATAGAGTGGTTTCCTTCAATTAAAAGTCTGCGTACGTACTTGCGTATCACCTTGGTGCTGCTGAGCAATTGCTGTGCTGCACGTCATTTCATTTTCTAGCCATTTTTGTTTGTGTTAGATAGCAAGTTAATTTCTAGTTTTGGACCACAGGGGGTTGTGGGATAAAGTTGAGTATCGCTTGGCGGCATTTTTGTTCAAATCGACAAAAACAATAGTCAAGTTCGGACAGTTAAGTTCACAGTTTTTTTGTTGCCATAGACACGAAGCAAGAAAGAATTGTTTGGACTGCGGAGGTTAAGGATGTATGGAGGGAAAAGGGTTGCTAGGGGGTGTTTTAGGCTTTCCTTAGATAATAAAGCTAGGGATGCTGCTTATTTGTGTTGTTTGTCACCATGGAAAGAAAGCCGGTCCGAATTCTGGCCTGCGTAGATCCTCTTAGGAGCTCTTAGCTCGTGCACGTATTTGGTTTGTCGAGTATCGGTAGGAAGCTACATCTCTCAGAATATATTTGTTTTTGTATTTTTTGTTTGTTTTGTTTTTGTAAATTCTGT
>NW_019953973.1:0-2018 GCF_002910315.2 Salvelinus sp. IW2-2015
CGCGGGGAGATATAGGACTTATAACATCAATTAATAACGAAGCTTACAGGAATATAACAGTGAATGATTAACAGGATCATAGTATAACAGGCAATATATACTGGTGCATATAACAGGTATCTACTAGACAGGCTGAGTCCTTTAATACATCAAGATAACAGGGGGATTATAATTACTCAATTCATATAGGAATGTATAACAGGAATATAACAGGGCGTTTATAACAGGAATATCAACAGGGATATAGTTAAACATCAAATATAACAGGGATATACACAGGACTATACAGGGATATAACAGGAATAAAACAGGATATAACAGGGATTATAAACAGGGAATCTCAGGACTATAACAGAGGATAACAGGAATTTACCAGGACTATAAACAAGGGAGGATTTATAACAGGAATAACAGATATAAACATGGAATATAACAATGCATATAACAGGGAATAACAGCGAATATAACAGAATATAACTGATGATTAACAGGGTAAAAAGGAATATAACGGGAATATAACAGGAATTAGTAACAGGGATATAAACAGGGGAATATAACAAGGAGGTGATAGCAGGTACTATAACAGGACCCAAAAACAGATAATTACAGGATACAAACATCGATATAGACAGGGAACTATCAACAGGACATGATAACAGGGATATAACAGGAATATACAGTATAACCAGATCAATATGAACAGGATATATACAGGGATATAAAGAATATAACAGGGGAGGATGGTGGTACCAGGACATAACAGGAGAATTATAACAGGGAATTTAACAGCGATATACAGGATTATAACATTGATATAACAGGGATATAACAGCGATATAACAGGAATATAACATTGATATAACAGGAATATAACAGGAATATAACAGGAATATAACAGGAATATAACAGGGATATAACAGGAATATAACAGGAATATAACAGGGATATAGCAGGTATAAAACAGGAATATAACAGGAATATAACAGGGATACAACAGGGATATAACAGGAATATAACAGGAATATAACAGGGATATAACAGGAATATAACAGGAATATAACATCAATATAACAGGAATATAACAGGGATATAACAGGAATATAACAGGAATATAACAGGGATATAACAGGAATATAACAGGAATATAACATGGATATAACAGGAATATAACAGGAATATAACAGGGATATAGCATGTATATAACAGTAACTGAAAGGTTGCAAGATTGAATCCCCTAGCCGACAAGGTAAAAATCTGTCGTTCTGCCCCTGAACAAGGGCACTGTTCCTCGGCCGTTATTGAAAATAAGAATTTGTTCTTAACTGACTTGCCTACTTAAATAAAGGTAAAAAAATATATTTATATATATATATAACAGGAATATTACGGGGATATAACAGGCTATAAGACAGACATAACAGGGACATAAGAAAAATGGGATATAACAGGGAAAAACAGGAATGTTACAGGGATATAACGGGGATATAATGGGGATATAACAGGGACATAACAGGGATATAGCAGGCCCTACCAGGGATATAACAGGGATACAACATGAATATAACAGGGATATAACAAAACAGGGATATAACAAAACAGGGTTATAACAGGACTATAACAGGATTATAACTGGAAAATCCCAGGGATATTACAGGGATTTAACAAGGATATAACAGGGTTATAAGCCCAGGGATTTAACAGGGATATGACAGGGATATGACAAGATATAGCCAGAGCAGGACGGGAATGACCTGTGAAATAACACATTAACATCCCCAGCACACATCTGCCCAGATAGAAGAGAGAGACTGAGAGGCTTTCAGATCCACACAGCACCATGCAATTAGAGGGCCTGTCTGTATGCCTGTCTGTAGACTGAGAGGCTTTCAGATCCACAGGGATATGCAATTAGAGGGCCTGTCTGTCTGTCTGCACTCTGAGAGTTTAATGCTAGAGAAAGAAGGACTGATATGAGAATAGTTCTCTCTCTCTCTCTCTCTCTCTCTCTCTCTCTCTCT
>NW_019953974.1:0-2018 GCF_002910315.2 Salvelinus sp. IW2-2015
AAAAAACATGTTCAATATAAAATATGAATTGAAATATCCTATTAGCCCAGTTGGCCTGATAGTCTTAAAAGTGTGTTTTGGAAACCATCCGATTTAATGATCCACTAGGCAAAAACTGGTTGAATCGAAGTTGTTTCCACGTCATTTCAACAACAAAAATTAAAAACAAAAATTCAATGCAATGATGCTGAATCAATGTGTAAAATCAAAAAAATATATATATTTTTTTAAGTCTTCAACGTAAGGGAATTTAGTATTTTTCCCACACATTTTTTTTTTAACCTAAATCCAATGATACGGTGACATTTTTGTTGTTGAATTCACTTCAGTTGACAATTCGACCAAATGTCAATCAAAACTAGATGTTGAACTGACAACTGTGCCCAATAGGGATAGCCTGCCCGAATTGTCACAATTTKATTTTTCTTTCTTAATTCCTCTTAGCCTTCTGCCACACTATTACGATATACATTTTGACACAATATGTTGATTAAATAAATGTTTGAAAACCATTTGAAGACTGGTTGTGGGGAAGTGTGTAAATGCAGTCAGCTCTGGCGGTTCCATATTACATCTAAACAGCCAAGCCTGTGTTTAGAATATTCAAATTATTGTGGCCATAGCACAAGTGCATAATTTTTTTTCAATGGAAGGGGAGACATATTGTATATTAGGGCCTAGGCCTATATACTGACATTTTATATAGTCATTTTTTACAGGAGTTAATTCACAAATGATATAGTGACAGTGAAACACTGACAGGGTGAGACCTTCTGCTTCTGTCACCTGAATACAGGACGCTGCTCTCTGGCTCAATACTGTGCACAAGGTATTTCCTCGTTACACCGTTCACATTTAAAGGAAAACCAGATATTCCAGGCAAGAACAGGACATACGACATCTCTAGAGTTGCCATCTCTCTCTGGAAAGGTGCATGGATGGAGTGCTACATATTACCTTCTCTTCTGCCAATGCCATCTTCCATAGAGCACATTTGATCAACCACAAGTGATAAATAAAAAATGTCTTTATAAAAAAAAAATTAAAATGATTTTCTGTGATTTTCTGAAAATGCCACCATTGCCTATGAGGGGTGCGAAAGGAGTAAGATTTGTCAGGTTTCCGTAAATGGAGAAATGTTTGCCTACCAGTATTCAATTAGTCTCAAAGGTGCTGTCTCGTAGCTAATAGCCTAATCTTTGACAGCATCAAAAGACCAATGTGATTGTGTTGTTTCCCAGACACCGATTAGGCTAAGAAATGTTTCATCCTGATATGTGTGTATCAGGGTTGGGGTCAATTAGAATTGAAGACCCTCAATTCATTAAGTTATTTGAATTTTAAAATGTAAATAAAATGGAACAACTTTTGAAATTAATAGCTTCTCCTCAGTTTATTGATATGGTATATTTTTATTTTACTGGTCACACAGGCCCAAACTAGACTGGAGTTTTYTCCAGAGGTTCTGCAGCATCCAGAGGCTTCTCTTCCCATCATGGTCCAGTCAGAACGTACTGATGTTGGGGACGTTGGTTGGAGTCATGTGGTTGAGTAAGTGTTGTTGGGGCTAGGTTCTCACAGAGAGAGATTGTAGTCGCACCAGTTACGAACCCCTTTGGCCCTGCAGTCTAGAGGGGGGTGGAAACGAGACCCGTAACTCATGCAAATCACAGTGAAAAGGAACAGTGAGAACTAAAAGAAATCCACAGACAACTTAAACCTACCGTCAAACACGTCGGGTTTATTTTAAAAACACACAGTAATGGGGTGTGGGGAAAAGGGGCTGAGCTGGACCCAAGGAAATAAATATTAAATATCCAAAAAACCCTAAGCTAGTCTTACCTGCTTCAATACAGCTAGCTAACTAACCAATAAAATACAGTGGGTGGTCCACTTAGTTCTAACTAGGATACTTAGACAAAGTATTCTTACGGGTAATGTATGCCCATGGGCGACTTGGCTTGGTATCCCCTTTTCCCACCAACAAACAGTCATACACCACAACAATACATACTCAC
>NW_019953975.1:0-2017 GCF_002910315.2 Salvelinus sp. IW2-2015
TTTGCACTCTGGGAGGGTGACACTGTGGAGTTGTCAACCGTGATGGAGATGTCTTGAAGCGGGCAGGCCTTCCCCGCGAGGAAGAGCAGTTCCGTCTTGTTGAGGTTGAGGTGGTGGACCGACAGCCAAGCTGAGATATCTGCCAGGAACGCAGAGATGTGTGTCGCCACCTGGGTGTCAGAAGGGGAGGAAGGAGAAAAGTAGTTGAGTGTGATCTGCATAGCAATGATAGGAGAGACCATGTGAGGATATGACAGAGCTGAGTGACTTGGTGTATAGTGAGAAGAGGAGAGGTCCATCCTCATAGCAGTGATAGGAGAGACCATGTGAGGATATGACAGAGCTGAGTGACTTGGTGTATAGAGAGAAGAGGAGAGGTCCATCCTCATAGCAGTGATAGGAGAGACCATGTGAGGATATGACGGAGCTGAGTGACTTGGTGTATAGAGAGAAGAGGAGAGGTCCATCCTCATAGCAGTGATAGGAGAGACCATGTGAGGATATGACAGAGCTGAGTGACTTGGTGTATAGAGATAAGAGGAGAGGTCCATCCTCATAGCAGTGATAGGAGAGACCATGTGAGGATATGACAGAGCTGAGTGACTTGGTGTATAGAGAGAGGAAGAGAGGGCCTAGAACCGAGCCTTGGGGGACACCAGTAGTTAGAGTACGTGGTGAAGACAGGTAGGATGCAATCCAAGAGTGTGCACAGCCTGAGACACCCAGCCCTGAGAGCGTGGAAAAGAGGATCTGATGGTTCACAGTGTCAAAGGCAGCGGATAGATCTAGGAGGATGAGAACAGAGGAGAGAGATTCAGCTTTGGCAGTGCGGAGAGCCTCCGTGACACAGAGAAGAGGAGTCTCGGTTGAGTGACCCGTCTTGAAGCCTGACTGGTTAGGGTCAAGATCATTCTGCGAGCGATAACAAGGAAGTTCAGAGACAGCACTCTCAAGTGTTTTAGAAAGAAAATAAAGAAGGGATACAGGTCTGTAGTTTTTGACGTCAGAGTGTTGGTTTCTTGAGGAGGGGAGTGAATCAGGCCATTTTGAAGTCAAAGGTCAGGGATGAGTTGATGAAGGAAGTGAAGAATGGGAGAAGGTCTCGAGAGATGGCCTGGAGAAGGGAGGAGGGGAAGGGGTTAAGTGGGAAGGTTGTTGGGCAGCCACATCTCACTAGTTGTAGGATGTCATCTGGAGAGACGTAGGGTAGTTCTGTGTGAATGAGACCAGTGGACTCAATAGGCTGAGTGAATGAGACCAGTGGACTCAATAGGCTGAGTGAATGAGACCAGTGGACTCAGTAGGCTGAGTGAATGAGACCAGTGGACTCAATAGGCTGAGTGAATGAGACCAGTGGACTCAATAGGCTGAGTGAATGAGTAGCGGATATCGTCAACCTGTTTCTCAAAGTGGTTGACAAAGTCATCTGCAGAGAGGGAGGAGGGAGGGGGAAGGTGGAAAGAGTTTACTAGGGTTCGAGGTAGAAGCTTAAAATTTAGAGTGGTAGAAAGTGGCTTTAGCAGCAGATACAGAGGAAGCGCAGGTAGAGAGGAGGGAGTGAAAGGATGATAGGTCCTACAGAACTTTAGTTTTCCTCCATTTTCGCTCAGCTTCCCGCAGCCCTGTTCTGTAAACTCGCAATGCGTCAGGAGGGGAGGGCCGAGCCGGCAGGGAGGAATAGGGGATAGTGCTGGTCAGAGGATGGGGAATGGGAGGAGAGTAGGGTCGAAGAGGCAGAATCAGGAGACAGGAGGGAGAAAGATTTAGCAGACGAGAGAATGATTTCGCAGAAGGGGGAGATGATAGGATAGAAGATGAGAGACTAGTGGGAGAGAGAGAAGATTGAGACGGCACATGGCCCTCTGGGTAGGAACTGAGTGGGTAGGGTTGGAGGAAAGGAGACAGAAAAGGAAACAAAGTAGTGATCAGAGACCTGGAGGAGGGTTGCAGTGAGATTAGTAGAAGAACAGAGACCTGGAGGGGGGTTACAGTGAGATTAGTAGGAGAACAGAGACCT
>NW_019953976.1:0-1179 GCF_002910315.2 Salvelinus sp. IW2-2015
TCTGTCACGTACTAACCTGTCTGTGTCTCCTGAACTCTGATCTGTCTCGTACTAACCTGTCTGTGTCTCCTGAACTCTGATCTGTCTCGTACTAACCTGTCTGTGTCTCCTGAACTATGATCTGTCATGTACTAACCTGTCTGTGTCTCCTGAACTCTGATCTGTCTCGTACTAACCTGTCTGTGTCTGTCATGTACTCTTCCCTCTCCCCCTCCATGGTGTTCCAGTGTTTGTCAGCTCTGGGCAGCTCTCTCGCTCCCTCGCTCTCCAGCACACGGTGTTCCTGGGTTATGGTGAAGGTTTAACCCTATCCGTCTCTCCCTGTCTCCAGCACACGGTGTTCCTGGGTGTTGTGACAGACCTGACAAAGCAGATCCCTGTGGTTCTGATGTCCACAGAACAGATGAAGGAGCACGAGGACGACCCGGAGATGTTAGTTGACCCTGCAGCAGTCTGGCCAAGTCCGACGCCTCCACGCCCGAGCTACGCAAGACCTGGCTGGACAACATGCCACGCATCACAGCAAGAACCACAGACCTGTCTGAGGTAGGCTTCAAACAGCTAACCCTGACCCCTGACCTGAGGTAGGCTTCATACAGCTAACCCTGACCCCTGACCTATCTGAGGTAGGCTTCATACAGCTAACCCTGACCCCTGACCTGAGGTAGGCGTCATACAGCTAACCCTGACCCCTGACCCTTGACCCTAAGCTAGAGGTTATTATTTTATTATGTTGGTCATGACAACTATCTTGGTCTGTTTGTCTCGTCTGCAGGCAGCCGTGTATAATGTCCATGTGGCATCTCTGGTGACGGAGTACTGAGGAGGAAAGGTGTTCATGTTTCTACAGGTTGTCCACCAGGTGGCGCCACCACTACACCTGGGTCTATTGAGAGGCAGCCGGAGTACTGAGGTTCTACAGGTTGCTACTCTGCTGCTGCTGCGTTTACATCTGCTGTCCACCAGGTGGCGCCACCACTACACCTGGGTCTTATGAGAGGCCCTCTAGAAAATATCCTCTTCTTCTAAAATCAAAATCAAGTTTTATGTCACGTGTGCCAAATACCTACTGTTGTAGGCTTTAACATGTAATGCTTGGTTACGAGCCCTTCTCAACGATGCAGAGTTAAAAAATATAAATTATAACACGAGGAATACAATTAAATACACTGTAATGGA
>NW_019953976.1:2441-4458 GCF_002910315.2 Salvelinus sp. IW2-2015
GAGAGGGCAGTGGGAGCCTCTTGTCCCAGATGGGAGAGGCAAGTGGAGCCTTTGTCAGGTGGGAGATGGGCAAGTGGGGAGCCTCTTGTCAGGTGGAGAGGGGGGGGAACAGTGGGGAGCCTCTGTCCAGTGGGAGAGGAGCAGTGGGAGCCTCTTGTCCAGAGGGAGATGGGCAGTGGGAGCCTTTGTCCAGTGGGAGATGGCAGTGGGGAGCCTCTTGTCCAGGTGGGAGAGGCAGTGGGGAGCGTCCCTCTTGCTCATGTGGGAGAGGGCAGTGGGGAGCCTCTTTGTACGGTGGGAGAGGGATGGGTGCTCTTGTCAGGTGGAGAGGCGAGTGGGGAGCCTCTTTGTCCAGGTGATGATGGGGCCCTGTTAGAAGATGGCAGTGGGGAGCTCTCTGTCCAGGTGGGAGATGCGTGGGGAGCCGTCTTGTCCAGCTGGGAGAGCAGTGAGGAGCCTCTTGGTACAGTGGAGAGGGCACAGTGGGAGCTCTTGTCCAGGATGGGAGAGGCGTGGGAGCTTCTTGTCCAGGTGGGAGATGGGCAGTGGGGAAGCGCGGGGAGGTGGGAGCCTTTACAGGTGGGAGAGGGCAGTGGGGAGCCTCTTTCGAGGGGTTTGGGAGCTTGTCAATGGAGCCGTGGGAGGCTCTGTCAGTGGAGAGGCTGGACTGTTCAGGGGGGAGGAGCCTCTTGTCGGGGGGCAGTGGGCCTTGGGAGCAGTGGGAGAGGACAGTGTGGGAGCCTCTTGTCCAGGTGGGAGAGGCAGTGGAGCCTCTTGTCGAGGATGGGAGATGGCAGTGGGAGCCTCTCTTGTCCAGGGTGTCTTGAGGATGGTGTTGATGTGTGTCATGACCAGCCTTTCAAAGCACTCCATAATTACAGGTGTGAGTGCTACAGGTCGATAGTCAATTAGGCAGGTTACCTTGGAGCTCTTGGAAACATGAACAATAGTGGCCAACTTGAAAAGGATAGAACAAGGATAGATTAAAAATGTCTATGAAGACACTTGCCAGCCGGTCTGAACATGCTTTAAGAATGGATTCCTGGTATTCTGTTTGTGATTGTCAGCAGACGTCACAGTGGACAMTCTTGTATGTGTCCGTGTCCCGTTCCTTGTAAGCGGTAGCTCTAGCCCTTAGCCCTGCGCAGATATTGCCTGTAATCCATGTTTTTTTGGTTTGGATATGTTCTTATAGTCACTGTGGGGATGACATCGCCAATGCACTTATTGATGAAGCCTGTGACTGTTGTGGTAAACTCCTCAATGCTATCGGATGAATCCTGGAACATATCCCCGTTCTGTACTAGCAAAACAGTCTTGTAGCTTTGTGTCTGCTTCATCCGACCACWTCCATATTGAGTGCATCACTGGTACTTCCTGTTTGAGGTTTTGTTTGTAAACAGGAAGCTGGAGAATGGAGTCATAGTCAGATGTGCCGAAGGGAACACGAGGGAGGGCCTTGTATGTGTTTCTGTGGGGAGAATAAAAGTGGTCTAGATATAAGCGCCCCCTTGTGGAGCAGGAGACGTGTTGGTAGAAGTGAGGGAGGACGGTTTTAAGTCTCCATGCGTTAAAGTCACTGTGCACCAGACATGCTGCCTCGGCGCCAGAGAGGTGTTGGTAGAAGTGAGGGATGGTTTTAAGTCTCCATGCGTTAAAGTCGCTGTGCACCAGACATGCTGCCTCGTCACCAGAGAGGTGTTGGTAGAAGTGAGGGATGGTTTTAAGTCTCCATGCGTTAAAGTCGCTGTGCACCAGACATGCTGCCTCGTCACCAGAGTGGTGTTGGCTTGTGGAGGAATGTAGACAGTCGTGATAATTACAGATGAAAACTCTGTTAGTAGATAAAAGGGTCTGCAGCTTAGCTCAGCTAGGGGGTGGTGGTGCTGTGGACTTAACACCTGTCCAAGGGTTAAGGGTTCTCTCTCTGCTCACGGTACATTCCTTAGATAAGATCCCCTCAGAGGTTCCTGATAACAGCTCTTTCCTCCTAGTCTTCTCCTGATAACAGCTCTAA
>NW_019953977.1:0-2016 GCF_002910315.2 Salvelinus sp. IW2-2015
TTAGTAGTTTCCTCGGAGCTCGTAGCAGCTCGTGTCCCCTTTCGCCATTCAGATTGACAAGGATGATTGTTGGCAGCTATTGAAAGACAGTCGGATGTCCTCTTTAGGCAGCCAGACAGTCCCATCTAGGCACATCTCCGCACTGATCAGGTGCAGAATTGTATGTGGCACAAATTGAATGCCAGGCAATCTGTGACCCCGAGGAGTATGGCTGAAAGCGAAGATAAAAATTATTTATTTTTTTCAATGAAGAAAGGCTGGGGAGGCAGATGGGGTGAAAGAGATGAGGTGGGATGAGATGACTGCCTCCAGTTAATTGACCAGGTTCAGATAAAGCAAGGAGACCGAGAATGGTAACCCACCCCCACAAAATATAGAATGGCATTTGCTCTCCTTAGGAACCATCAGCCAACCTGTGTTTCTCCTTTCAATAAGTGTCTGGTTATGTCTGGCGCCGTCTATGGGCACTGCGACAAAATCAAACTCGAGATTAACCTTGTTTTTGCCCCACTTACGCTCTGGAAAACCGACATCTCACAATACAAGGGACTTTCAGATTCAAAACCAAAAAGCGAACGGCGAAGTTCTCTCCTCCTTTTCTACCACACCCACTGGAGGTAGTTTTAATAGATTACGACGGACGACCTAGAGAAGTGCTTTACAACGCCTCTTTCTATGAGGACAGATAGGATTACTGTGCATTAATATCTATACATTCCCCTCTGTACGTGACTTGGCTCTGTATCAGCTTCTGCTCAGAGCTTCTTTTTAACCGTGGGCTGAGAAATGACAATGCTATTATATAGAACATATATATAGTTTTTTATTTCTGTCACCCGTTTAAACGAAAAAAGTTTTTATTTTTATATTGCACTGGTTAATTAAGTCCACACAATATTTCTCCAGCTGCACGGGAGAGCGAGAGACAAATCAACCTTACATGTGTAATTGAAATTCCCCCTAAATGTTATTAAACATGCAGCTCGCTTTTGCCCAGAACAAACTGAGAATTCTAGTTGACCGCTTCCGCCGCTACCCACTGACAACATTAAACAACTGGAAAAAGGTTTACCAAAGTGTTGTGGTTGCACACAAAAAGGGTTGAGTACCTGCTGTTGGTTACAGTATTTACTACAGTTCAATACTGGATTGTGTCAGTGAATAAAGCCCGATAGAAAAGAGGAAATGAACTGAAGAATGAAACTTGTTCATTTAGTTGATCTCAGCTCTTAAAGTGAAGAAGGGAAAGGATGAATATGCATAGGTAGAATAAACAAATGAACATGATGATTTATCTGTAGAATTAACCTTTTTTCAGTGAACAAATTCAACTCAATCTTTTATGGTATGTAAATGACATCCTATCTGATGTTAGATGAAAAAGCACATCGGCTGTACCTGGCACGCATCGGTGACTGTTCACACTCTACTGATCATTTCAGTCTATATTCCCTTGGCAACATAGATATTGGACTAACTCTACTTACAATTTCAGTATACAATATTCCCTTGAGAATATTGCAGATTGGACTGTGAAGAAGTAACACTTTCAGCTGTCCTTTTGTGAACCTGTAAGGACTCAATTCTTCCCTTGGTAGCTTTGGATATTCTAGTCAGAACGCAAAAAAAAGCTTTACAAGCCAGTCAGTCTCAGATTTCTCACACAAAAAAAACATGCTAAACTAATTTACTGAACAAACAATATCTTACTGTGTAAACAATGAGATTAGATATCGGTTTGTTTTTTGCGCCTCAAAGTTATGTATATTTTCATATGCACGCACCAGCTTAGAGATTCAAAGGAATTAACATATTTCTGGGCATGATTTATTTAACATATAATTTCACACCTGCCTTTGATATGTCTCTCACCTTATCAGACAGGGGGCCCTTCCTCTCCACACTCACAGCGTGTTTGTATGTTGCATGTCTAGGGAAGGTTTTTTTCTTCCATAAATCCTCATTTAATATTAATACCTCTATTCAATCTGCTAATAGGCCACCACTGGCAACCTG
>NW_019953978.1:0-2016 GCF_002910315.2 Salvelinus sp. IW2-2015
CCAAGGGGCCCTCCTCCTGCCAAAGGGCCCTCCTCCTGCCAAGGGGCCCTCCTCCTGCCAAGGGCCCTCCTCCTGCCAAGGGGCCCTCCTCCTGCCAAAGGGCCAAAAAAAGCTCAGGGCTTGAATGTTCCATGGACGTTAGGTAGGCTTAAATTCCAAGGCTCATACCTGGTTCTGAAGCCAAAGAAGGGGCCAAAGCTCAGGGCTCACCCAGAACACAGTTAACATTCCTACAATGTTTAGGTAACATTAAAAAGTGAGCATAACTGAGGTTTCTGTCTGGAGAACTCCAAACAGCACCCCTGGTCCAGATGCCAGGAGGTCATGGCTCAGGTTCCTGTCTGGAAAACTCCCATCCAAATAGCTCCCCTGGTTCAGATACCAGGAGGTCATGGCTCAGGTTCCTGTCTGGAAAACTCCCATCCAAACAGCTCCCCTGGTCAAGATGCCAGGAGGTCATGGCTCAGGTTCCTGTCTGGAAAACTCCCATCCAAACAGATCCCCTGGTCAAGATGCCAGGAGGTCATGGCTCAGGCACTGGAGGACTGGGGGAGTAGTTCTTTTACCAGATCAGGCAAGTGAACACCTAGATAGAAACAAGTCGTGACTGCTGTGCTCTGCTGGGTTAGGATCCACACCAGTTCACAATCAGTGGCTAAATAGTTGTAAGTGAACAGCGTTAGTGCCTTGCAAAATAATTCATCCCCCTTGGCATTTTTCCTATTTTGTTGCATTATAACCTGTAATTTAAATTCATTTTTATTTTGGATTTCAAGTAATGGACATACACAAAATAGTCTAAATTGGTGAAGTGAAATGAAAAAAAATTACTTAAAATAAATTAAAAATGGAAAAGTGGTGCGTGCATATGTATAAACACTCTTTGCTATGAATCACCTAAATAAGATCTGGTGCAACCAATTACCTTCAGAAGTCACATAATTAGTTAGATTGTACACAGGTGCATTTTATTTAAGTGTCACATGATCTGTCACATGATCTCAGTATATATACACCTGTTCTGAAAGGCTCCAGAGTCTGCAACACCACCAAGCAAGCGGCACCATGAAGACCAAGGAGCTCTCCAAACAGGTCAGGGACAAAGTTGTGGAGAATTACAGATCAGGGTTGGGTTATAAAAAAATATCTGAAACTTTGAACATCCAACGGAGCACCTTCAAATCCATTATTATAAAATGGAAAGAATATGGCACCACAACAAACCTGCCAAGAGAGGGCCGCCCACCAAAACTCACGGACCAGGCAAGGAGGACATTAATTATCAGAGAGGCCACAAGAGACCAAAGATAACCCTGAAAGAGCTGCAAAGCTCCACAGCGGAGATTGGAGTATCTGTCCATAGGACCACTTTAAGCCGTACACTCCACCAGAGCTGGGCTTTACAGAAGATGCCAGAAAAAAAGCCATTGCTCAATGAAAAAAATAAGCAAAGTGGATGTGCCAAGCTATAGAGACATACCCCAAGAGACTGCAGCTGTATTTTTCTTCAAAAAGGTTGCTCTACAAAGTATTGACTTTGGGGGGTTGAATAGTTAAACACGCTTAAGTTTTCTGTTTTCTTTTGTCTTAATTTCTGGTTTGTTTCACAATTAATTAAAGTATTTTTGCATCTTCAAAGTCGTAGGCTAGTTTGTGTAAATCAATGATACAAACCCCCCCCCAGGTTGAAGATCAAAATAGGAAAATGCCAAGGGGGAAATTACATTTCTCAAGCCACTGTATGGATAGAGAGGTCTGGACTGCTGTATGCGCAACTATGAAATGCCCACAAATGAGTAATAGAGACTTCTGGAATAAGAATATAAACAGATATATAAATATTATAAACAGCATGGAAAGACACCGAAGTCAAAACCAAAAGCTGAAAGTTGATGTTTCTGCCAGATGGTTGAGAAGCTGGAGAGTCACAGTAACATCTGTGCTCTTTCCAAAATACAACAACAAACATGACAGAAACAGTCAGATCTTTCAGGCATGCCAATAGATTAAGTACTT
>NW_019953979.1:0-2016 GCF_002910315.2 Salvelinus sp. IW2-2015
ACACACACACACACACACACACTTGCATGATTGTCAATTCTAACTTTAGAAATGATGTCCACATTGTCATGCGGTCTGGGCAGGTTGTGTTCCTACAGGGTTTAGCCACTGATAAGAAGGGTGGAGCTCATCTCTTCACTCATGCCAAATAGAGAGGACTTGTGATCAGATTACTCATTAAACCTCAAACACTCCTCAGCTGTGTTGACGTCTGATATGTCAAGCTGTTATCATATCTAGATTTGATATACTGAATTTATTTATAATCATTTGTTAAAAGTAACTCCAGTGGGATGTTGACGGAAAACGTCCGGTTTTCCATACTTCCATGGAACACTCCTATTCCTGGAATCTCTCATTCCTCTACTCTGGGAACAGTCTTATCTCCCCCCTGTGTGTGTGTGTAGTTATGTACATTATGTAAGTGTGCTACATCAGCTCTGTTTGTCATGCAGCTGCTGTATGCTTAGTCTAAGAAAAGCACCCACACCTAGACTCACCTGCCCCCCCACCACCATGAACGTCTGTGTCATCATCCAGTGCGACAGTTAAGGTGTATCCAATCAGAAAGCAATCTACTACTTCAGCACTCATGCAGACCTGCCAACATGCACGCATTTTGCGTACCAACAACTTAATTCTCTGGCCATGTACGCAGGTACGAGATCCGAGTTAAAAGTACGCAGAAATGAATAGGGCCTGAGTTTTTTTTAAACTTAAAAAAAAAAACATTTGAATAAAATATAAATCCACTGAGTAAATCTAACATCCCAATTCTCGAGCTGAAACACACAGACATGTACGGAGTTGGAGATAAATACATAATTATTCGACGTAGCTACCCTGTGTGTGCCCCTCTTCCTGTTTGTTGTGATGCTGAGTTTGCGGACTGTCAGATGTACGTAAACAGATGGACAAATCCCTGTGTTGTGTGTTGTGGAAAGGTTGTTGTTTAATTGTTTCAAGCTAACGTTAGCGAACATAAGATGGACATTCAGTGGGCTCTAAAGTGCCAGCAGTTCACTCGCATTTGCTAGTGAAAGAAATGAATGCAAATACGAAAAGTAACTGGTCGCGTTTTGTGCGAAGTGGGATATACATTTAATTATGCGTCTATTAGTTGTATTTTTTCCATGTAAATTACAGGATCAGCAACCTGGATAACTGTCATTATGATCCATATCACAAAAGCATTACAAAAGTATAATAAAAAAATAAATATAAAACATATTGGCATTAAATGGAGTCGGGAGTTTCGACGACTGCACGAATGAAAGAATGAATGTGTGTCGGTATTGCTAATATAAGGCAATGCTTCTAAAACCCTTTGCACTAGATTTGGAGATTTTATCAAATTTCAAAATCTGAAATGATCTATGCGCTGCAAAAGAAATCATATGCACTTTACATAGGCTGAACGCCGGACTCTTCTAGCGAACAGCTTCAGTTCCCTTTGCGGTAGCCTACTTAAGCTTTGTCGTAGCCAGTTTGGCGGTCTTGTGTCATGCGATATTTGTTCTTCTTATCATATCCAGAGTAAAAAAATCTTTTTTTATCGTGGATAAGAACGTTTGTACATTCTGTACCTAAACCAGTAAACTTTGTTATTATGTTGTTAATACAATTTTAAAAACCTCAAAGAATAAAGGCCCCTTTGTGTGATTTTCCATATGTGTAATGGATGCAGTTCAGAAAGAAAGTAACCACCTTTTTCAAATAGACTTGATTTGGTACAATTCTACAATTGGCGATCAGAACTGCACAACCAGCGTGTGGGCACGAGCATGCGGCAATAAAGAACCCCCAATGGTTGTTCCGCGCGCGTCTGGTCCTCTAAAAAGTTGACAGGGTTGGCAAGGTCTGCTCATGTTCCTTAAATAGCACCTGGCCACCTCCACCTGTCACCAAACTCGCGCCTAAAATAGCACCGCTAAACTCTTATCAAGTGTAACTAGGGATGATATAAAAGCAGTGCAACAGCATACACATTGCACACACACATGAAAAAACACACAA
>NW_019953980.1:0-2015 GCF_002910315.2 Salvelinus sp. IW2-2015
CCAGACTCTAGACGTAAATTGGGGACCCCGATCAGAAACTATATCCTCAGGCACCCCGTAGTGCCGGAATACATGGGTGAACAGAGCCTCCGCAGTTTGTAGAGCCGTAGGGAGACCGGGCAAAGGAAGGAGACGGCAGGACTTAGAAAACCGATCCACAACRACCAGGATCGTGGTGTTACCCCGCGACGGGKGAAGATCCGTCACRAAATCCACCGATAGGTGTGACCATGGTCGCTGTGGAACGGGAAGGGGTTGTAATTTCCCTCTGGGCAGATGTCTAGGTGCCTTACACTGTGCACATACCGAACAGGAGGAAACATAAACCCGCACGTCCTTAGCTAAAGTGGGCCACCAGTACTTCTCAGAAAGGCAGCGCACCGTCCGACYGATACCAGGATGACCAGAGGAGGGTGACGTATGAGCCCAACAGATCAGACGATCGCGAACATCAAACGGAACGTACATACGCCCAGCTGGACAGTCAGGTGGAATGGGCTCTGAACGTGACGCCCGTTCGATGTCCGCGTCCACCTCCCATACCACCGGTGCCACCAGGCAAGAGGCTGGAATGATGGGAGTGGGATCTGAGGACCTCTCCTCTGTATCATACAGCCGGGACAGTGCGTCTGCCTTAACGTTCTGGGAACCTGGTTTGTAGGAAAGGGTGAAATCAAAACGGGTGAAAAACATGGCCCACCTTGCCTGACGAGGGTTCATTCTCCTCGCTGCCCGTATGTACTCCAGATTGCGGTGGTCAGTCCAAATGAGAAAAGGGTGTYTAGCCCCCTCAAGCCAGTGTCTCCACGCTTTCAGAGCCATGACAACAGCCAGCAACTCCCGGTCCCCCACATCATAGTTTCGCTCCGCCGGGCTGAGCTTCTTCGAAAAGAATGCACAGGGGCGAAGCTTTAGTGGCGTACCCGAACGCTGAGACAGCACAGCCCCTATCCCCGCCTCGGACGCGTCCACCTCAACTATGAATGCTAAGGAAGGATCAGGATGAGCCAGCACGGGAGCTGAAGTAAACAGAGCCTTCAGGTGACCAAAMGCMCTGTCCGCTCCAGCTGTCCACTGCAGTCTCACCGGTCCTCCCTTCAGCAGTGAGGTAATGGGAGCCGCTACCYGACCAAAACCCCGGATAAATCTCCGGTAGTAGTTGGCAAACCCTAAAAACCGCTGCACTTCCTTTACCGTGGTTGGAGTCGGCCAATTACGCACGGCTGAAATGCGGTCATTCTCCATCTCTACCCCTGACGCTGAAAAGCGGTACCCTAGGAAGGAGATGGACTGTTGGAAGAACAGACATTTCTCAGCCTTGACGTACAGGTCATGCTCCAACAGTCGACCAAGCACCTTACGCACCAGGGACACATGCTCGGCGCGTGTAGCGGAGTATATTAGAATGTCATCTATATACACCACTACACCCTGCCCGTGCAGGTCCCTGAAKATCTCATCCACAAATGATTGGAAGRCTGATGGAGCATTCATTAACCCGTACGGCATGACGAGGTACTCATAATGCCCAGAAGTGGTGCTAAATGCTGTCTTCCACTCATCTCCCCCCTTAATACGCACCAGGYTGTAAGCGCTCCTGAGGTCCAATTTTGTGAAGAAGCGCGCCCCGTGTAATGACTCGGTCATACTGGCTATGAGTGGTAGCGGGTAACTGTATTTTTTCGTGATCTTATTTAATCCTCGATAATCAATACACGGGCGCAAACCTCCATCCTTCTTCTTCACAAAAAAGAAACTCGAGGAGACAGGTGAGATGGAAGGCCGAATGTATCCCTGTCCCAGAGATTCGGTGACATATGTYTCCATAGCCACCGTCTCCTCCTGTGACAGAGGATACACATGACTCCTGGGAAGTTTAGCGTCTACCAAGAGATCTATCGCACAATCCCCCGGTCGATGGGGTGGTAATTGAGTCGCCTTCTTCTTACAGAAGGCGAGTGCCAAATCGGCATATTCGGGAGGAATGTGCATGTTGGAAACCTGGTTTGGACTCT
>NW_019953981.1:0-2015 GCF_002910315.2 Salvelinus sp. IW2-2015
CCACTGAGAGAACAGGATCCCTCGGCCTATATGTGCTTTTTAAAGTGCAGCGAATGCATTTGAACACCAGGTCAAATCATATTTAATAATGTTTTTTATACACTTGCAGTATGTAGGCACCACATGCACTGTGTCTGATGTTTAAATATGCTGGCTTTCCATTCCTCTGTCTCAATGACAAAAAAGCCTTTTAACGAAGAGCAAATGTCTGTATCGCTCCCTCACAAAGGAGTTATGAATCAGCACAATGCTGAACAGTGGAGTCTCTGTGGAGTTACATTCTCTCCTATCGACTGGCCACCGACTGGCCAATGCCCTTCTCCCTGACACTGGACATCTACTCGCAGGGAGAAAAATCAAAACTTCAGCAGTGTCCTGGGTAATTAGCAGACAGATCTTTCTGTTGGCAAAGACAAGTTGGAGTGAACCTTCAGTGAGAGGGGGGACACAGTCACCATATGTTCAGGGTGACCCTCATTATTCTCAATGAGAGAGCAGTCATCCATGGAATGGTCTCGCTGATAACAGCCCATAACACCTTCTCTGGAACGGAGCAGCTCTCCGGTGGGAGGGGTCGCATGGGGTGGCGTCGTCCTGGACGCTGGAGGAGTCAGGAGGAGCGGGGGCCTCCTCGCAGGATGTCGCAGCACGATGGATGTCTTGATGGAGAATAATGGGGTCACATTGAGACTACGATGTAAAAGGCATAACCTTATGCCTACTGGTTAATGATATTAGGAATCTGGCAGAGCAATTCTTCTTTTCCATGGGATGTATAACAAGAACAATATTTGGCCAGGGGAACTCATATGGGCCTCTTAGTTTCCTCGTCTAGTGAGTTAGTGTGATGCTGACGCTGATCTGGAAGGTGACCGCAAGGCAGGGAGAGAGTTAGGAGTCTGGACGGAGTGAAAGAGATGGGAGAGTCTTGTTATWGACCATGTCAGAAGCAGAGCTACCAAACCATGCCAGAATAAAGTCTTTCCTTTCTAATATCATCATCAACAACACTGATCTACAAGTTAGCTCAAAGGTGATGGCCATAATGTACAATTCATGAAAAATAGGTACATTTCTTTAATTAAATTGGAAAGCATTTCAATAGATTTAGGTCGTTATCAGACGGTGTACACTATAACGTCTACAGAAGTCTTGACTTTAAATTAGTTAGTATCTTCAAAAGTCTTGACTTTAAATTAGTTATTATCTTCAAAAGTCTTGACTTTGTGGTCCCGTGTGGCTCAGTTGGTAGAGCATGGCGCTTGCAACGCCAGGGTTGTGGGTTYATTCCCCACGGGGGGACCAGGATGAATATGTATGAACTTTCCAATTTGTAAGTCGCTCTGGATAAGAGCGTCTGCTAAAKGACTTAAATGTAAATGTTTAAATTAGTTACTATGACATCTTCAGCGTCTTGACTTTAAATTAGTTACTATCTCAGAAGTCTTGACTTTAAATTAGTTACTATCTTCAAAAGTCTTGACTTTAAATTAGTTACTATGACATCATCAGCGTCTTGACTTTAAATTAGTTACTATCTCAGAAGTCTTGACTTTAAATTAGTTACTATCTTCAAAAGTCTTGACTTTAAATTAGTTAATAGATCCAGGGCTACTTTCACTAAAACTCCAGTGTGTATTTAATGGAGGGTTGTTCACATTACAGGCCCCACCACAACCACCATCACCACCACCATAACCACTACTACCACCACCATCACCACCATAACCACTACTACCACCATCACCACCACCACCACCACCACCATCACCACCACAACTACTACTACCACCATCAACCACCACCACCACCACCATCCAACACCATAACACTACTACACCATCACCACCACCACCAACCACCATCACACCATAACCACTACCTACCACCATCACCAGCCCACCATCTACTACCCACACACCACCAACCAACCACTACACACCACAACTACCACCACCATCACACCATAACCATACTACCACACCATCACCACTACTACCACCATCACCAACCAC
>NW_019953982.1:0-2015 GCF_002910315.2 Salvelinus sp. IW2-2015
TCCCTAAAACGTTTGTGTGCATTTTGTCTGGGAGAACGGACTGTGGCTTGGAGGCAGAATTGACAAAGACTGTATCACTTGAGCTTGGCAAACCGCTACTGTCGCTTCTATCATCTTTCAAATCTCAGACATGCACAAGAAGCAGTACAAGTTCAGAACCATCACTTTTTCAAAGATCCTACCTCAGAGTAGACGATTCCACAGTAGAACAATTCAGTGCTTTTCAGGAGATAATGACTGCTTTGTCACGTCTTTCCTTATCTGATAAAGTTATGTCTGCTTGGACTGGTCTAATAGACATGACATTTCCTGCGATAGTGACATATGGTTCAGAATTCATATTGACGTTTCTCCAAACCCCAATGGATTATGTAAAAATAGCACTGCAATTTGGAATTGCAATGCCCGCTCTGGACCAAAATGAACAATGTCAGCAAGGTTTGTCAGTTTTTTGTTTTCTACTTGCACTTTCTTTATGTTAAGTTATGAATGTAATGTATACCGTTTTTAGACACTGTTTGTATTGTACATTTGCAGTATTTTATGTAATGTGTATTTAATGCCCTGCCTTTTTTTGTATAGGGGATCTAAAGCAGCTCCTGATGTGGTAAGCTGACAATGATGTGTGGAACCTTTCCTCTGTGAAACCTTTCATGTGATACCCTGAGATAAACATCATGGAAATGTTATGATGGATTCATTCTTATATTTCTTTCCACTGACAGAGGAATATGACCTCCCATATCCTTTCTAACTGACTGTTTTATTCAGGGGTATACGTCACAATGTGAGCTGGTCCCTTGGTGACTCCATCTTGGATATGTTCCTGGCTCCAGAATCAACGCTGTGCAGCTACCCAGGCCCAGACTGCCAGAGCCTCCCCACAGTCTCCTTCAGCCGTACCCTCAAAGCGGTAGAGGACAACCCCACTGCCCTGCTGAGGTGTGACCACGACAACTTAGCCCGTTTCAACGACACCCTGTGCGCTGACATCATCACAGTGGGCCTACAGAGCTCCTCAACACTTTCCACTTTCTGCAACGCTCTGAGCATCCTGAACCCCACTGAGGTGGAACAGGTGTGGAGTAACACCTGTCGTGTTATCCAGGCTCTACTGTTGCCCGTCCTGGAGGACAGGTCTGACTGCAGTGGGGACATCCCGGCCCCGCCTCCCCCAGGCCCACGGGTCTCAAGATCGCTCAGCCTCAGCCAGCTGCTGTGCAACTACGGCAACTGGACCAATGCTAGTGACGTGGACGCAGGCCTGGTGACACTGTGTAGTGAAAATGACAGGCAAGAATTCATCCTAGCGGTGTGCAGCAATATCCAGCTAATGCAGGCATTGATGAACAACAATCCTAACAATAGCTGGCTGTGGAATTTCTGTGTGAACTCCTCTGATGGATACATGGTGAGTCAGTTCTGTAGGTATCAGACCTGGACGGCGGAGACAGTCGACCCAACCATGGTGGCCGTCTGCTGGGACCAGGACAAGGAGAGGCTGATGATCCTCCTCTGTCAGAACCTGGACTTGTTCACTGTTGTGTTTTCCCATGTTGACAACAACTGGCTGCAGCTGAACTGTACAGAGGCTCCGACACAGCCAGATATAAACTCTCTGGTGGCGGCTTCCTGCCAGTACTCAGAATGGCAAAACGTGATGGAAATCACCATAGAGATGATATCCATGTGCATCCAGAATGATGACAAGGGTTTTGTACTGGAGGTGTGCGCCAATGCCACATTTCTGAATGAACTGCTCCATAATAGTGCTACTGTATGGGTTGGAGAATACTGCACTGTCTCCCTTAACTCTCCACCCACCAACCYGCCTGTGGTGTTCAGCATCCCAGACTGGTGCAACTATGATAAGTGGAGCAAGGTGCTGGTGGACCCGTCAATGGTGGAGCTCTGCTGGCGACACGACCAGATGGGTTTTAATAAGAACGTGTGCTGCAACATGCCCCTGTTTGAGAAGCTCACCTTAGAGCCCCAGAACGAGTGGCTCATGTCTG
>NW_019953983.1:0-2015 GCF_002910315.2 Salvelinus sp. IW2-2015
TAGTCTGGGTGATTCCCTCCACCATCTTCTTCCAAAACCAAGATAGTAATGCTTGTGGATTTAATCTACACACGCTAATCACTGCAGCAGAAAAATAAAATAAYATGTACAGATATGCTGTATTTAATGGATCTTCAAAGATTAGTTTTATATGTTTAAATTTATAAAAAAATATTTCACATAATAAAAAGTGAGACCTGAATCAAGTGGAGCACCACTGTGTGTCATGACTTGTCTGTTAGTGATGTCATATGCAAGTGTGTACATTTAATGTGTGGCGTGTCCACAGAGAATGGGCTGAATCCCCTTCTCTTTTATTGAGCAAACTGAGTTTGATTTTGAAGGCGAACTGCAAATTCCACTATTGTGGCTAGCTTCATAACACATAACCCAGTCCGGTCAAGCCTCACTAGCCAACTGGAGCTAGCTGGCTGCTTATAATGTTAGCTTTGGGCAACAGGGTAGATGTCTAGCTAATGTAGTTATTTTCATGAACTGAAGTTCGATTTCAATAGGAGAACAACAAGTGGCTAACTAGCTAATACTTACTCACATGGATTCCTAAATCATTGCTAAGAATATTGAAAATGACTGCAATCGCTACTGGTCATTGTGTTCAGGCTGGTTGTATTGGTGCTAGCTAGATACCAAGCTAAAGTTTAGAATAACATCTGTATCAAAGATATTTGCAAACATTTTTGATCCTGCTCTTATTTCAAATGCACAGCACAGACGTTTTCCCATTTGGTTGAACAAATAATGCCTTATTACCAACTCAGTACTGTAAACACAAATTCAGCACACACAACATTCTAGAATATAATTTTGTTATTTGACGTGTCAAATTTAAAAGCTGATTTGACGCATCAAATAGTGTTATTTGACGTGTGTTTATTTTTTGACACGCAAAGACCCAAACAGCGTTCCATAGAAATCTACCTGAAAGAGTATAGGGGGTGATAAATGACAGAATTAAGCCAAGGCAACTGTACCACCGTGTGGCTGTCGCCTACCATTGAACGCCTTACTAACGCCTGTGTGACGGCTGTGTGTAACTAACACGTCGTCATACCAACGCCTGCGTGACGGCTGTGTGTAACTAACACGTCGTCATACCAACGCCTGCGTGACGGCTGTGGTAACTAACACGTCGTCATCCAACGCCTGCGTGGTCGGCTGGTGTGTACTAAAACACGTCGTCATACCAACCGCTGCGTGGACGGCTGTGTGTAACTAACACGTCGTCATAACCACGCCCTGCGTGACGGTTGTGTGTTAACTAAACACGTCGTCATCCCAACCGCCTGCGTGACGGTTGTGTGTAACTAACACGTCGTCATAAACCATGCTCCTGCGTGACAAGGCTGGTGGTGTAACTAACACGTCCGTCATACCAAGCCTGCGTGACGGCTGTGTGTAACTAACAGCACGGTCGTCAATACCAACAGCCTGCGTGAGGCTGTGTGAAACTAACAGGGGGGGGGCGTCGTCATATCGACGGCTTGTGTCGTAAACTAACACGTCGTCATAAACGTCAAGCATGCGTGACGGCTGTGTGTAACTAACGACGTCGTGCAAAAACAACGCCTGCGTGACGGCTGTGTGTAACTAACACGTCGTCATACCACGCCTGCGTGACGGCTGTGTGTAACTAACACGTCGTCATACCAAAGCCTGCGTGACGGCTGTGTGTAACTAACACGTCGTCATACCAACGCCTGCGTGACGGCTGTGTGTAACTAACAGTCGTCATACCAACGCCTGCGTGGACGGCTGTGTGAAACTAACACGTCGTCCATACCGACGGCTGTGTGTAACTAACACGTCGTCACATAACCAAGCCTGCGTGACGGCTGTGTGAACTAACACGCCGTCATACCAACGCCTGCGTGAACGGCTGGTGTGTACACTAACAACGTCGTCATACCAAGCCTGCGTGACGGCTGTGTGTAACTAACACGTCGTCAATACCAACGCCTGCCGTGACGCTGTGGTGAACTAACGACGTCGTCATA
>NW_019953984.1:0-2014 GCF_002910315.2 Salvelinus sp. IW2-2015
TACTTATGTTTATTTTACTTAAGTTTATTTGGGGTATAAGTTGTGTCTGTCATGATAATCTTTTCTTGGGACTGCCACAGTCTCGGTGTAAGGGCTTGTTAAGTAAGTATTTTACGGCTAAGGTTAAATGTTGGTATTCGGAGTGGGAACAGTTTGATTTGATATGATCAACAGGCACATACATAACACACATCACATATTGATCTTTTTATAATCGGCTCATCTTCCCCTTGCTGTTTAAACTGTGTGTGTCCTCGGAGATTGGGCGTCGTTGGCCAGGCATCTCTTGACATCGTCCTGTGTGGACTGGAGGAGAGGCAGACGGCGTCCACTGGTGAGGCAGGCAAGCTGCTGCATCACAGTTGTCTCTGCTTGCGAGATTGCGGTCACTACATGGAAGTAGAAAATCAATACCAATTTATTTATACAACGGAGACGGGAATCGCATACCTCTAACCTCTGTAACCTAATTAAGACAAAAATGAATTTATTGTTTTCAAATGATTGTTACGGATATAGCCAATTTTGATTTGCAGCTGGCCTATCTATTGGAGATAATTAGGCACGCAAGTCTCAACGTAACAGTGAAGAGGCGACTCCGGGATGCTGGCCTGCTAGGCAGAGTTCGCTCTGTCCAGTGTCTGGTGTTCTTTTTGGCCATCTTAATCTTTCTTTTTTTTTATTGGACAGTCTGAGATATGGCCTCTGCTAGAAGGCTAGCATCCGGAGTCGGCCTCTTCACTGTTGACGCTTACTCGTATCGTTCTCTGAGATGCTGTGTGAAAATGTGCCCTGATGGCTCAACTTAAAATCACACTATCGAAGTGAGAGTGTAAATGAAGTTATACGTCTTTAACTMTAATCTTTACCCAATGTCCATTTCCACCCACACATGTAATGTAGAATCACTGAGGTTAATAGGAATATTAATGATGGTAATATGTGGGCCTCTTGGGCCCTGGCTCTTCTAGCTAATCAAGTCTATTGTCAATTGGGTCAATTTACGTGCATATGTTGGTATAATTGCATGATATAAAACATTTATAGAATATAGAGACGTTAATAGAGTTATCTGTGATTGGCCACTTATTGTATTGGTGTTGAAGACTATCAATTCATATGAATTTATCAGCCGGTCAATAAGAGTAAAACGAAAGATTGGCAATTACGGGTGAGGGGCTCTCAGCAAGACYAGGGCTGGAGCCAAGAGCCATAGCAGGGAATTGGACTGCAGCAGAATCATAGCAGCGGGACGTAGAGGTGCTGGAGGTTCTTCAGTACCTCCCGATACATTGAAATAATTTTGCCAAAATTAGGTCTACAAAAAAAACGATTCCAAAATGATATTTCTCCTGTCTGAACAGACAAATAAAATCATTCAAATTACAACACAAGAGAGCGTAATTTTGCCACAGAGGATGAATAGCTTCTACAAAATAGCTGTGGATTAAGTTTTATCATAAGTATTTACAGTTGGGAAGGACAGAATTTGGGCAGTACGCACGCCACATATAAAAGCTGTCTCTTATACACATCTAGATGTGTATAAGAGACAGATCGAGACGAGGTCTTAGAACACAGTCAGCTATTATTGGAACACCTGGCACTTCTAGGTTTCAGAATAAACACAGTAAAGATTGTTCTGATTCCCACGCAGATAATCTCTTTCCTAGGWTTAATCCTGGATTCGGCATCGTTCTAAGCTCGGCGGAAACGTATAAGAACATTCCAAGATTGCGTAGCACTGTGAAATACCTCACTCATTCTATTAGAGAACCAGGGTTACAGTTATAACCTATAGTTTTGGAACCACTAACCCTGGCAATTTGACTGTTCAACTCATGGGTACACTAGCAATGGCTGCCAGTCCTGACTTGAACGGGAACTTCCATTTATGGATTATATTTCTATGGTTGGTTAAGGCTGTCAGTTTGCCTTTTGACAAATTTCTAAATACAATCGCGACAAAACATACAGTTTGGAAAGCAAATGGAAAAGTCTAAACAGGTTCTTT
>NW_019953985.1:0-2013 GCF_002910315.2 Salvelinus sp. IW2-2015
AGTATGAGTGTAGCCAGATCCTTTTCACTCTCTATCCTTGTTTCATTTTGTGGTTCACCGGATTCATCATCGAGACAAGGGACAGACGAACGACCTGCTAGCTAGCCAAGCTAGTCGGTACAGCTCGGTAAGCTAGCTACGAAAACAGCAGCATCCTAGTTACCATAGCTACCACTACATCATCACCGGCTGTCTACATTTCTTGTGGACCGATGGTGCTCCCCGGTTGTTTCTTCCACCTGTTAAATCCGTGGAGGGCTTCTCCCTCTCTTGTTGACGGATGCTGGATACCTCTGTCCAGTTCTCCTCTCTTCACTAGATGGACGGTAACTTTAGTGTTTAAACCCTCTGTGTCCAAGGACCGAACTTTTGAATATTATTTTCGGGGCGCCTCAAGTAGGCCGGACACATTCCATTTTTAACAAAATTTTATTTTCTCATGAAAACTAGTTAATTGCATCTGCCTTGGAGCCCAGTTTCAAAATATTACGTTATGTCTCTAGTTATGAGGTAATCACTAAAAAAACAGGCCTTATTTCAGATCATGTTTCACCCTGCCAGCTCCTATTAGTTCTATTGAGCACCGTGGCACCAACTCACCTTCTGAACATTCTATTACCAGCTCATTGTTCTGCGTCACAATGCCATCTTCACTATTGTTATCAATGAGACCTACCTGCATTAACATTAAATTGTGAGCGCTCACTGTTCACCTGGGTACATGTTGTGGTGACCCACAGTCCTAAACGTTAAACATTTTCTGGTCATGGTGAACCATATTTGTTTTCAGGAAAAGGTATACAACCTAAACAAAAGCATTTCCCTGTTCTATTTTTCAAGATGTGGCCGATTTAATTAACCAGAATACTTTTTTTTATTAAGAAATAACACTATTTTTGATGACTTGTTGTTTCTAAATGGCTGCTTATTTTAATTTGTAGGCATCGATTTGAGCAAATGCTGCGCAGGTTCACTGAGTTGTAAAGGAGTAAAGGAGAGGAGCCGACTTCGATGGAAGTCGTGACAAATGGACAGGTCTAGCTCATTGATTTGTAGATCTGACTCAGTTGCTACKTCAGATTATGAGCCTAGCAGGTGTTGTGAATGAGTAATGTAGTACCCACAGAAGACCACAGGGAGGCGCAAGAGAGATATAAACCCATACTGATTTTTGCCTTAACTCTAAACCAAACAATCAATCAAATGTATTTATAAAGCCCTTTTAACATCAGCAGAAGTCACAAAGTGCAATACAGAAACTCTAACCCCACGTATGACTATTTTTAGCCTTAACCCTAACCCTAATTCTAGGGTAGGGTAGCCTAGAAAACATTTAGAAACTAATTTAGTAATAATATTATGTTAGTAAATACAATTATAGTACTAAATAGTGTTTAGATTATTTTGTTAATACAAACCTTTCTACGCATTTAGCTTTTATTGTTTTGTTATTTTATTATATTTATTATTGCAAGGCAGAACACTTGATAAGCAAAACACATTAGTTTTATTTTTCAAATGTGGTTTGAACTGGTTTGAAATTGGCGTGTGATATGTGGGGCAGGTTTGAGACTGATCTAAGGAATTAACAAGAAAAATACACTTTAATTCTCAGCTGCCTCACCAATGTCTGTAGGTGAATTAATACCTTTTAATTGCTAAATATTTCCAATAGGTGGCAGCATAAGACCACGAAGCATTAGTTATAGACTACAAGCAGCAAAATGATTGACATAAAATAGACTAAATAGACTATAACCACAGACTATATGTCCCATGATTTTCTAAAATGGTCACATTACTTTAGTTAGCTGTATATCTCGTATTAGGGCTGTGTTGCTTTTGGGAGAGCAACAAAAATATAGTGATTATAGCAGGTATTGAACACCGGGTAAATAATCACTAGTCAGAACCTCAACCTCAGTAAACATTCATTATATAAAACATCTTAATATCTGATATTGRGAGTAAACAACCTCGGAATAGAAAAGACAAGAGTGCGTCTTCCAGCCC
>NW_019953986.1:0-2012 GCF_002910315.2 Salvelinus sp. IW2-2015
ATCTTATATTTTCTTGTAAATTAATTGTTGTTGATCATTTTGATCGAGACATAAATATTTTAAGAACTATTTTAAATATAGACTTTATTTTCCTTTTCTAGGTAAAGTCAAGATCTAGTTAGCGTTTACTAATTAAACATCTCTCATCCCTTTCCTTTTTTTGAAATGAAAGAATATCCCTTTTTCAGTTTTGTTGTACAACCATTATACATTATGTAATGGGGGAAGAAAACACAAAAYTGTTTATGAATTAAAAACACTATTTTATATATCCTGAATGAAACATATATCTATAGTAATTCCTTATATTGTGGATAGCATATTTTTTAGGAATGTTAACTGGAGTAACGAGTTGTAGGCTGAATTGAAACCTTTCAGATGCTACAGGTAGCTACAGTATAGAGAGACCTCATACTGCTGAGACTACTCACAATGTATGGGCGTGGTTATCAGAGAGGAAACTGTCTTGTTGAGGATTTACGTTTTAACTAAATGCTTCGCCACTATTGACAGATGTAATGTTTCCCCAAAATCCATTATCATGCTAGCAAGCCAAGCCTTTATCAGAAACATGTGGAGTGTCATTTGCTGCTTGAGCATCCATCCATCCATGTTGCATGGGTAGAAGACCGGGACAGGTCAAAGGGCATGCTCTAGTAGTAGAATGGAAGCATGCTGTTTTGACCTTTCACCTTTGACTCTTGACCTCCACTTTGACTGACAGCATCCACGTTGCRCTGCACAGGTTATAACTTCCGTATGAACCTTGATAGACACGACTTAACTAACCCAGAACCACCGTACATAAGTTTGACGTCAACAAACACCTCCCAAGAGTAGCAAAATCAGGAGCACCTTTCTTTTAAAGTCCTCTTCTTAAAAGACTGTTAGTATATTAATACTCATTATTATAATCATCAATATTATGCAGACGTGTTGGAKACATTTCTAGAGGRGATCACTATTTTGCACATAAACCACTATCTAGTTTGACAATGACTGCTCTTACAGAATAAAAGGCGCTATCTAGAACCTTAAAGGGAGATTCGGCTGTCTCCATAGGAGAACCCTTTTGGGTTGCAGGTAGAACCCTTTTGGGTTCCATGTAGAACCCTTTCTATGGAGGGTTCTAAATGGAACTAAAAAAAGGGTTCTGTCTGGAACCAAAAAGAGTTCTCCTACGGGGACAGCCGAATCACCCCCTTATGGAACCATTTTTTCTAAGAATATACACAGAGGCGTTGAGAGGAAAGAAGTTAATGTCTCGATTTAAAAGATAGCATGAATATGACTGTCTGAAATAGCACCCATTCCCTTTATAGTGCACTACTTTTGACCACTGAAGGCCACTGGTCTAAAGTAGTGCCCTGTGTAGGGAATAGGGTTCCATTTGAGAAGCAGACTATGACTCGTTTTCAAGAGGCCTTACTGGCCAGWTAGTGTCMGTTRGTTGAATCATGAATGTTTCTCTCCCTCTGTTYCTTCCAGGTCGGTTAAGATAGATATTGCACCGTTATACTGTAGCATTCCACAGGACGGTTCCAGATTCCACATGGAGCAAACACAGTATTTTGATATAAAMTATTCAGACAAACATATTATATGATCACTTTATTGAGGTTTGACTGTTTGTTCGTCTTTTCCAACATAAGTTGTTTTTCTGGTTTGATTTGACCTTTCCTAAAGCCACGTGGCAGAGAGATGATTGTTTACCTAGTATGGATAACAGAACACCGAGGATGAGTAGTTGACTATTGGKGATGAAGAGGGGTTTGTGTGACTATCAAAGGCATAAATAGTTGGGGGTTGGTTMATGTTGAGTTAAAGACGTTGTTTTGTTGGGCCGCGTCTCACTTTGGTAAGGCAGTAGTAGAACGTTGTACCCATCAGGTTTAAACAAGTCTGTAATACATTTAAATACTTCAGTAATACCCTAAATCATGATTTAGTCAATCATGCACAGAATCAGAAGACTGACTGGTGGAAGGATAGACCACTTTTTTGGCAAAGTC
>NW_019953987.1:0-2012 GCF_002910315.2 Salvelinus sp. IW2-2015
AGGCTCCGCAGTCAATTACATCAGGCTTGAGGGCACTCAAAACACTCAGCCTCCCTCCACTCCGCAGGGGTCACAGGGTCAGGTGTCAGGGACTCGTCCTCCCCCTATCCGCCATAGCGAGGCATCCTTTCGAGATGGCTTCTCTTCATTCTCCCAGTCGTAGTCGCCACTTCAGGCACGAGGCAACACTCAGGTGCGCTGAGGAGCTGCAGCTAATTGGCCTTGCATTAGCATAGAGAAATGACCCTCTGTGTTTGGCGGTGGAGGCGTTGAAGAAGCCTAGCTAACAACAAACGTTGCGTAAAAGTCGACAAGTACTTGGTTTTAAATGTACTCTATAAGTATCAAAAGTAAATGTAATTGCTAAAATATACATAAGTAAATGCTGTAACATATTTCAAATTCCTTATATTAAGCAAACCAGACAGCATGATTTTCTTGTTTTTTATTTATTTACGGATAGCTAGAGGCACACTCCAACACTCAGACATATTTACAAACGAAGCATTTGTGTTTAGTGAGTCCGCCAGATCAGCGGCAGTAGGGATGACAACATGTTCTCTTGATAAGTGCGTGAATAGGACCATTTTCCAGTCCTGCAAAGCATTTGAAATGTAATGAGTATTTTTGGGTGTTAGGAAAAATGTATGGGTGTAGAAAGTACATATTTTTAGGAATGTAGTGGGGAAAATGTAAATGTTGTCAAAAATATAAACAGTAAAGTACAGACAAAAAATACTTAAGTAGTACTTCAAATAATGTTTACTTAATTACTTAACACCACTGAACATTGCAAGAATATTCCAGTGTCTCGTTTTCTGAGGGTTTTCCAGACACATTTCATGGGAACATTGCAGGAACATTCAGGTGTTCCGTTTTCGGAGGGTTGGGAGAATATTCCATCAACGTCACACCAAACATACACAGAACATGGTTGCAATGTTCTCGGAATATAAGATAATAATGTTCCAGACACGTTGGATGTTTTCAACTTACAAATTTGACAAACTTTGACATACATGATTCCATTGCATTGTCTGTGTCAGCTATTAGTTCATCTGACTATTTTCTCCTCATTCACTTATTACAGACATTTTATATGTACATCACTAGTCAACAGTTTGGACACACCTACTCATTCAAGGGTTTTTCTTTATTTGTACAATTTTTTATATTGTAGAATTATAGTGAAGGCATCAAAACTATGAAATAACACATATGGAATCATGTAGTAACCCAAAAAATATTTTATATTTGAGATTCTTCAAAGTAGCTACCCTTTGCCTTGATGACAGCTTTGCACACTCTTGGCATTCTCTCAACAGCTTCATGAGGTAGTCACCTGGAATGCATTTCAATTAACAGGTGAATTAACAATGAAACGTGTCTAGAACTTTACTATCTCATATTTGGAGAACATGGCAACCATGTTCTGTGTATGTTGGGTATACGTGGTCCCGTGTGGCTCAGTTGGTAGAGCATGGCGCTTGCAACGCCAGGGTTGTGGGTTCATTCCCCACGGGGGGACCAGGATGAATATGTATGAACTTTCCAATTTGTAAGTCGCTCTGGATAAGAGCGTCTGCTAAATGACTTAAATGTAAATGTATGCCCAGGTACTGGAGCCCATTGCTGGTCACACGTCTCATTAGCCTAATATTTGCGCGGGTCCAAGCCCAAACATGGATAAACACAAACAGTGATGGAGACAGAGAGTTAGGTAGAGACTGGGGGAAAGAGAGAGATAGGGATGAACTGATTGACCAGTAGGAGTTTTAAGTTCCCCAGAGAACTGTCTCACCATGCACAATATCTAGTTGCTTTTTAACATTAATAAGGCAAGTGCAGAACACATGGAGGCACTGGCACACATCCCTCAGCCTCCTCCTCATCCCCCTTTCCTCCGGTCCTCCCGGGCCCCAGGTTCCTCTCCTCTTCCCCCTTTTCCATTCCTCTATTCCTTTAACTCCTACTCCATTCCCTATTCTTCCTACCCCCAATTCCCTCTCCTC
>NW_019953988.1:0-2012 GCF_002910315.2 Salvelinus sp. IW2-2015
ACTTGGCTCTATCCTCAATGCTCATTGTCACCTGCACCCTGTGATTGTTATTCTCATTGGACATAAAGTGAGTACTTGTTACTCGATGGACGCACAGCATTGGATGGAAAGAGCATGCTCAGGGAAACATATTCGAATAACGTATCAGTACCACACGCAAACATCGAAAAGACGTTATATTACCACACGAAATAGAAACATGAACGTTATAGTACCACAGCGAAATCAGAACTGAACTTTAGTACCACCGCAAACTCAGGACATGCGTTATGTACCAAGCAATCAGAGAATGATTATATACCAACGCAAAACATCAGACATGAACGTTTTGTACAACGCAAACATAGGACATGAACTTTATGTACCACACGCAATCAGGAAACATGAACTTTATAGTCCCACGAAACATCAGAAACATGAACGTTATAGTACCACACGCGAACATCAGAAACATGAACGTTATAGTACCACACGCGAACATCAGAAACACCACTCTTCGCTATTCTTTATAATGGGCACATGCCGAACATCACAAAGAGGTGAAGGTTAAACGTGATGGCAGCTGTGTTGTTTCTAGTACACCACCAGCTGTGTTGTTTCTAGTACACCAACAGCGCCCAGAATTGCTGAGCTTTAAAGAAGGCATATCCCGATATACGATAGCTGTTCAGGTCACAACGTTACATTCAAGGACAGTTTCTCATTCAAAGACAGTTACATTTAGTCATGCGGTGAAGGTTCAACCAGTTCAGGATTGTGTTATGAAGTGTAACAACTTATTAGCAAGATGCTAACGGTTTGGACGCTTTGACATTGACAGAGGAATGGACGAARCTGTACATTCTCTAATACGAATATAACAAACATTTATACCGCGAAATACAACATTTAAATGTCAGATATGTAAGCATTCTCTACTCTCTTACRAACTTCAAAAGAAGAGAGACGGCYTGAGAGAAGGTGTGTGAGTRRCAGACGGACTTGCTAGCTTGGCAGRCTAGCGAAAAGATGTCCGATTGTGTGGTGCTAGAAACTTGCATTAAAAGCATAGATTTTCGGGTGTTTCGGTTTTGCAAGAGCTCTACRTGAATTTGAAATAACTAGCTACAAGATTAAGGTTGCAATAACTGACAGCTCACCTTAGCAACAAGCAAAACTCTTTGCAGGGTTGAAGTGATCATGTACGCCGCCATGTCTGTCCGGGTGAGGGGAGCGCAGTAGTGACGTATGACAGGGGAGTGTGCTCCGTCTTCCAATCAAATCGAGTRACCAGAAGKACGTCCGTAGAGCTTGAGGGGTTTCAATGTATTTAGATTTAATGGATCATACAGTAACCTAGTTTTATAATGCAAGTCTCGTCTTACTTCTTTGTCCATCTGTTTTCTCACCTTTTCAAATGATATGAACAACAATGATGTTGAATATTATCAACATAGTAGGCATTTCGAGTGACAGGTGGAATTTGTGGACTTTTACAGAGATAAGCCTAGAAGAAATCCATTATAACTATATTTTCTAAATGTAATTTTAGTGTCATACAGTAGAATACAGTCATGTACAATATCAATGTATCTTCATTATTCTCTGGAAATGGGGAAGAAATCTATAAAAACTGAAATGATGGAATTAGGTCTATAGATGGAATTAGGTCTATGTTAGCCTATAGGGTTCTTTCCCCAACTCTTTTACCGTTCTTTCCTGTTGTGTAGTATCTCGTTATTGTCCACTGCAATGACAGGAATAAAAACAGAATACAGCATGCCGTGTACACTCCAACCTGAAAGAAATGACTGTCGCTGTGTTAAAATACTCATACTAACCGCACTATTTGCGATGTAAATTGAGTGTGTAGTACACGGTATGTTAGCATGGGTATTCGAACACAGCGCCAGACTTTGTTCTCCTCGCTGATTTTACTCGTGTTGTTTGTTTTTAAAATGGTCGAATTAATAAACTAAAGGGGTCTCATTTCAATTACCATTTTTTTTTTAAACGAACATGAAATAACAAAA
>NW_019953989.1:0-2011 GCF_002910315.2 Salvelinus sp. IW2-2015
TCTATGGTCAAAAGAGAGGTCTTGGAATGACAGGACCCCAATTTCCTTTGTTCAGGAAGACGCGGGAAGGACATCAGCTTTGGCTTCTGAAAAGCTTTCCTTATAGACGGCTAATATCTCCGGCTTTGATTTTATTTGATAAATGTGATAATATCATCGTAAAGTATGTTTTTTCAATATAGTTTTATCAGATTATTGAAATTTTTTCGGGAGTTTTGGCGTGTTCCGTTCTCTGCGTTTGGTGACAATGGACAGCTTCGCGCCACTTGGCAAGTTTTGGTTGCTAATTCGAGAGGGAAAAAGGACATTCTAAAACCAAACAACGATTGTTCTGGACAAAGGACCCCTTGTGCAAGATTCTGATGGAAGCTCAACAAAAGTAGGACCCATTTATGATGTTATTTCATATTTCTGTCGAAAATGTTTACTATTAGTTTCCGCCCAGATTTTGGGCGCTCTCTCGCTATAACGTAAGCTGTATGTCGTACTAAAGTTATTTTTTGAATTCTAACACGGCGATTGCATTAAGAACTAGTGTATCTATCATTTCCTGTACAACATGTATTTTTTAGTAAAGTTTATGATTAGTTATTTGGTCAGAATAGGTGAGTGTCTGTCAGGGTTGTGTGCGGCAAAGTAGCAGAGTCAAATGCAGGACACAGGTGTTGAGCGAAACACAAAACGTTTACTCAAAAATCACAGCAAAATTCCACAAAGGGAATAATTACAAAACATATAAGAAATAACAACAACCACTAACGTAACAAACAATCACGGACAAAACAGAAATGAAAGCCAGAGGGTTAAATAGGGAACATAATAGGGGAATTGAAACCAGGTGTGTATAATACAGACAAAACAAAACGAAACAGAAAAATGGATCGGTGGTGACTAGAAAGCCGGTGACGTCGACCGCCGAACACCACCCGAACAAGGAGAAGGGCCGACTTCGGCGGAAGTCGTGACAGTACCCCCCCCTTGACGCGCGGCTCCAGCAGCGCGACGACACCGGCCTCGAGGACGACCCGGAGGGCGAGGTGCAGGGCGATCTGGGTGGAGAAGGTGAAACTCTTGTAACATAGACGGATCTAGAATGTCCTCCACCGGTACCCAGCATCTCTCCTCCGGACCGTACCCCTCCCACTCCACGAGGAACTGAAGGCCCCTCGCCCGACGCCTAGAATCCATGATGGCTCTTACGCTATACGCCGGGACCCCCTCGATGTCAAGAGGGGGCGGAGGAACCTCCCGCACCTCAGACTGCTGGAGCGGACCAGCCACCACCGGCCTGAGGAGACACATGGAACGAGGGGTTAATACGGTAATCAGGGGGGAGTTGTAACCTATAACAAACCTCGTTCAAWCTCCTCAGGACTTTAAATGGCCCCACAAACCGCGGACCCAGTTTCCGGCAGGGCAGGTGAAGGGGTAGGTTTCGGGTCGAGAGCCAGACCCGATCCCCCGGTGCATACACCGGGGCCTCACTGCGGTGGCGGTCGGCACTCGCCTTTTGTCTCCTGATGGCACGTTGTAGCCGTACGTGGGCAGCGTTCCAAGTCTCCTCTGAGTGCCGAAACCATTCATCCACCGCAGGAGCCTCAATCTGGCTCTGATGCCATGGTGCCAGGACCGGCTGGTAACCTAGCACACACTGAAAAGGTGATAGGTTGGTAGAKGAGTGGCGGAGGGAGTTTTGGGCCATCTCGGCCCAGGGGATRTAAGCTGCCCACTCCCCCGGCCGGTCCTGGCAATAGGACCTCAGAAACCTACCCACATCCTGGTTTACTCTYTCCACCTGCCCGTTGCTCTCGGGGTGGAAACCTGAGGTAAGGCTGACCGAGATCCCCAGGCGTTCCATAAACGCCCTCCAGACTCTAGACGTAAATTGGGGACCCCGATCAGAAACTATATCCTCAGGCACCCCGTAGTGCCGGAATACATGGGTGAACAGAGCCTCCGCAGTTTGTAGAGCCGTAGGGAGACCGGGCAAAGGAAGGAGACGGCAGGACTT
>NW_019953990.1:0-2010 GCF_002910315.2 Salvelinus sp. IW2-2015
AACTACTTCTATATAGTGGACAGTCCTGTTAATACTACATAGTAAATACATCACAATGTGCAGGGAGATATCACACAACTACTTCTATATAGTGGACAGTCCTGTTAGAGTGATGGAGGAAGAAAGAAGCGGAGAGAAGCCTTGACTGTTTGAAACAAGAGGACAGAGACTGAGGCAGCCACAGTGCTACACAGAACATGAGTTAAAATGACCATCATCCCAGAAACCCTGTACTCACTCCAATTCACATACCGCCCCAACAGATCCATAGATGATGCAATCTCTATTGCACTCCACACTGCCCTTTCCCACATGGACAAAAGGAATGCTCTCCATGCTAATTACTAAGATTAAAGACCCTGTGACTGAACACCTCCCTCTGCAACTGGATCCTGGACTTCCTGATGGGCCACCCCCCAGGTGGTGAGGGTAGGCAACAACACATCCACCACGCTGACCCTCAACAGGGGCCCCTCAGAGTTACAGATCATATGAAGAGATCAGTCAATTGAAATTCATTACACCCTAATCTATGGATTTCACAACTGGGAATCCAGATATGTACAGTTGAAGTCAGAAGTTTACATTCACTTAGTCATTAAAACTTGTTTTTCAACCACTCCACAAATTTCTTGTTAACAAACGATAGTTTTGGCAAGTTAGTTAAGACATCTACTTTGTGCATGACACAATAAATTTTTTCCAACAATTGTTTACAGATTATTTCACTTATAATTCACTGTATCACAATTCCAGTGGGTCAGAAGTTTACATACACAAAAAAAAAAAATCCTGAAAATTATGTCATGACTTTAGAAGCGTCTGATAGGCTAATTGACATCATCTGAGTCAATTGGAGGTGTACCTGTGGATGTACTTCAAAGCCTACCTTCAAACTCAGTGCTTCTTTGCTTGACATCATGGGAAAATCAAAAGAAATCAGCCAAGACCTAAAAAAATAAAAATTGTAGACCTCCACAAGTCTGGTCCATCCTTGTGAGCAATTTCCAAATGCCTGAAGGTACCACATTCATCTGTACAAACAATAGTACGCAAGTATAAACACCATGGGACCACGCAGCCGCCATACTGTTCAGGAAGAGAACATTGTTATGTTTGGAGGAAAAAGGGGGAGGCTTGCAAGACAAAGAACACCATACCAAACGTGAAGCACGGGGGTGGCAGCATCATGTTGTGGGGGTGCTTTGCTGCAGGAGGGACTGGTGCACTTCACAAAATAGATGGCATCATGAGGCAGGGAAATTATGTGGATATATATTGAAGCAACATTTCAAGACATCAGTCAGGAAGTTAAAGCTTGGTCGAAAATGGGTCTTCCAAATGGACAATGACCCCAAGCATACTTCCAAAGTTGAGGCAAAATGGCTTAAGGACAACAAAGTCAAGGTATTGGAGTGGCCATCACAAAGCCCTGACCTCAATCCTATAGAAAATGTGTGGGCAGAACTGAAAAAGTGTGTGCAAAAGAGAGAGAATATGTCGCGACTGCATGAGGCAAATGTGGCACACCAGATTAGCTGACTGGTTTTCTGAATCAAACACCGCCTACTTTTTTTTTTAACGGTATCTGTGACCACCGATATCAGCTGAAAGTGGAAGATTTACATTACACCTTAGCCAAATACATTTAATACTCAGTTTTTCCACAATTCCTGAAATTTAATCCTAGTAAAAATTCCGTCTTAGGTCAGTTAGGCGATCACCACTTTATTTTTAGAGAATAGTGGATAATGTCAGACATAATAAGTAGAGAGAATATTTTTTCAGCTTTTATTTCTTTCATCACATTCCAGTGGGGCAAGAAGTTTACATACAGCCAAATTAGTATTTGGGTAGCAATTTCCTTTAAAATTGTTTAACTTGGGTCAAACTGTTTCGGGGTAGCCTTCCACAAGCCTTCCACATAAGTTGTGGGTGTAATTTTTGCGCCATTCCTCCTGACAGAGCTGGGTGCTTAAACTGAGTCAGGTTTTTAGGCCCTCCTTGCTC
>NW_019953990.1:2339-3815 GCF_002910315.2 Salvelinus sp. IW2-2015
CCCATGCTTACGTTGGGATGTAATCTTTGGCTTGCAGCTCCCCTTTTCCTCCAAGACATTTCTCCAAAAAGTACGATCTTTGTCCCCATGTGCAGTTGCAAACCGTAGTCTGGCTTTTTTTATGGCGGTTTTGGAGCAGTGGCTTCTTCCTTGCTGAGAGGCCTTTCAGGTTATGTCGATATAGGACTCGTTTTACTGTGGATATAGATCCTTTTGTACCTGTTTCCTCCAGCATCTTCACAAGGTCCTTTGCTGTTGTTCTGCGATTGATTTTGCGCTTTTCGCACCAAAGTACGTTCATCTCTAGGAGACAGAACGCGTCTCCTTCCTGAGCGGTGTGACGGCTGCGTGGTCCCATGGTGTTTCTACTTGCGTACTATTGTTTGTACAGATGAACGTGGTACCTTCAGACGTTGGAGGTCTACAATTATTTTTCTGAGGTCTTGGCTCATTTCTTTTGATTTTCCCATGATGTCAAGCAAAGAGGCACTGAGTTTGAAGGTAGGCTGTCACGTCCTGACCATAGAGAGCCTTTATTTTCTATGGTGGAGTAGGGCAGGATCTGACTGGGGGGTTAGTCTAGTTTATATTTTCTATGTGGGGTTCTAGGTTATTTTTTCTATGTTGGGGTTTGTATGACTCCCAATTAGAGGCAGCTGGTTATCGTTGTAGCATTTTTTTCCACCAGTGGGTTATGGGATATTGTTTTGTTTTGAGTTAGTGTTTTAGTCACGGTTCGTTGTTTGTTTGTGTGTAGTTGCCAGTGTGCACTGCTTTTGACTTGTTGTTATGGTGATTTTCTTTATTAAACATGTGGAACTCTACGCACGCTGCGCCTTGGTCCGTTAATTCTACAAACGATCGTGACATAGGCCTTGAAATACATCCACAGGTACACCTCCAATTGACTCAAATATTGCCAATTAGCCTATCAGAAGCTTCTAAAGCCATGACATCATTTTCTGGAATTTTCCAAGCTGTTTAAAGGCACAGTGAATTTAGTGTATGTAAACTTCTGACCCACTGGAATTGTGATACAGTGAACTATAAGTTAAGTAATCTGTCTCTAAACAATTGGTGGACAAACTACTTGTGTCATGCACAAAGTAGATGTCCTAACCGACTTGCCAAAACTATAGTTTGTCAACAACAAATTTGTGGAGTGGTTGAAAAACTAGTTATAATGACTCCAACCTAAGTATATGTAAACTTCTTACTTCAACTGTACATATGTAGGATCTTAATTTGAACCAGCTTGCTACAGCAGGATAAAAAATCCTTCTGTAAGGATCTGGGTGTAGCTGGTGCAGAGGAGTCAGGCGCAGGACAGCAGAGATGAGTAACAAAAGGAATTTTACAAAAAAATTCAAAATACATGAAGTAACACCAAGCCCACAAACATCGGACCGAACTTACAATAAACAAACACGCACAAAAACCATGGGGAAAACAGAGGGTTAAATAATGAACATGTAA
>NW_019953991.1:0-2009 GCF_002910315.2 Salvelinus sp. IW2-2015
AAAGTCACCATTAACCCAGTCTTGACTGCTGAAAAATATCCACTACCCCTCATTGACGACCTCTTTTCTGGTTTAGCTGGAGGACAAAAATTCAGTAAGATAGACTTATGTCAGGCCTATCTACAGATGCATGTGGACCAAGAGTCACAAGAACTGTTGACCATAGTGACTCACAAAGGACTGTACAGGTACCGGAGGCTTCCTTTTGGAATCACCTCAGCTCCGGCCTTGTTTCAGAGAGCTATGGACCAGATACTGAGCGGGCTCACTGGGGTCCAATGTTACCTCGATGATCTACTCATCACCGGCAAAGACGAGCAGGAGCACCTGAGAAACCTAAACGCTACACTACAGAGATTGGAGGAGTACGGTCTGAGGGCAAGTTTTTCCGTCCCTCCGTTGAGTACCTGGGCCACGTCATCGACAGTTCGGAGCTCCTCAAGGCGCCATCGAAGGTGAAGGCCGTTGCGGAAGCTCCATCCCCACAGAATGTGAGTCAGCTGAGATCATTCTTAGGACTACTGACATACTACGCAAAGTTTGTGCCAAATCTAGCTAACATGTTAAAGCCACTGCATGAACTTTTGAACAAATCCAAACAGTGGAAGTGGACAGACAGATGTGAGGCCTTCAAGAAAGTGAAAACAGCCTTAGCTCAGTCAGAGGCCCTAACCCACTTCAACCCCAACTTGCCATTACAGTTGGCATGTGATGCATCGCCTTATGGCGTTGGTGCAGTTGTCTCACACATCATGCCATCAGGTGAAGAAAGGCCAATTGCTTTCGCATCACGGACCTAAAGCCGAGAGCAATTATGCACAGATAGAGCGTTAAGCACTCGCCATTGTGTTTGGAGTTAAGAAATGTAATCAGTTTCTGTTTGGCCGACGATTCACACTGCTGACGGACCATAGACCCCTCACCTCCATCTTTGGTCCCGACACCGGCATTCCGTCGCTTGCAGTCAGCCGCATGCAGCGATGGGCGTTATTGTTATCTGTTCACCAGTACGATATCAAGTACAGAAGGTCTGAGCAGCACTGCAATGCAGACGGCCTCTCAAGGCTTCCCTTACCTGTCGCACACACTGAGCACTCCCAGGCTGAAATCTTCTACTTCAAGGAAGTGACGAACTCCCCAGTTACATCTGTCCAAGTGAAAAAGTTCACCCACACTGATCCAGTGATGTCTGAGGTTGTTACATTGTCACTCGTGGAAAAGAAGTAGAGATGTCGGACAGCCTACAACCTTACCTAGTGAGGAGAAACGAGCTCACAGTTCAGTYTGGATGCTTGCTATGGGGTTTTCGAGTCATCATACCGCCGCCACTGAGAAGGCAGGWGCTTGAAGAACTCCATTCAGGGCACTGTGGCATGGTGCGAATGAAGGAGATTGCACGCAGCTACTTTTGGTGGCCAGGTCTGGATGCAGCTATCGAAGACAAGGTCAAGTCATGTTCTGCATGTCAAAAGATGAGGAACATGCCTCAGCTAGCGCCACTACACCCATGGGACTTCCCAGAGGAGCCTTGGCAGCGATTCCACATAGACTATGCAGTCGTAGTTGACGCACACAGTAAATGGCCTGAGGTCAAAGTGATGAAGAGCACCTCAGCGGAGAAAACCATCAAAGAGCTACGGTCAATCTTCAGTCGCTTCGGCTTGCCAACGCAACTTGTTAGTGATAATGGCCCCCAACTGGTGTCTGAAGAGTTCCGGTCATTCATGGAAGCAAATGGAATTCAACACATCAAGTCAGCGCCGTATCACCCTGCAACGAACGGCCTCGCTGAAAGGTTTGTCCAAACGATGAAGCAAGCTTTAAAATCATCACAAGGGAACGGCTCCCTCAATAGGCGTCTAAACACCATCCTGTTAACCTACAGAAACACTCCCCACGCTACAACCAAAGTGGCACCTGCGTCAGCCATGATGAAAAGACAGCTTCGCACACGACTCGACCTCCTGAGACCTCCAAAGACAAAACAGGTTGTACAGACACAACAGCGA
>NW_019953992.1:0-2008 GCF_002910315.2 Salvelinus sp. IW2-2015
CAATGATCATCAATGATTCTCGAGGAGGCTCGGGTGACTTCGGATCCTCTCAGAATAATAGCCTTCGTGGACTTCCAGATTCCTTCGAAGATGAGCGAGCCACTGCGGATGACCCAGGCCAGACCTCTCACTTCTGCGTTCCCTTAGCCACCCATCAATTCTAATGGGAAGGATGATGAGGGAATCGAGGTCCACCGGTAACTCCCAAGCAGCTAGCTCGTCCTTTATCACCTCAGATAGTCCGTAAAGCAAGGTATCGAAAAGAGACTCCGGATTCCAGGCACTCTCGGCGGCCGACGTGCGAAAATCAACAGCGTAGTCTGGTAGTACTATGGGAGTCTTGATGTAATTCAAGAAGTTCTCCTGGATACAACACCTTCTTCACCTCTGCCATGAAATCCTCCAGATGACAACAAATTATGGATTGTTGCTCCCAAACATCCATCGTCCAGGAGAGCCCGACATTAGCGTAATAATATATGCCATCTTAGATCGGAACGAAGATGGCTGTAGCTCAAACATAAGGGAGCACTGAGAAAGACCTGTATGCTCTAGTCGGCTGGCCCTCGCTACATGTTCGTCGTCAGACCCACTGGCTCCAGGTCATCTACAAGGCTATGCTAGGTAAAGCGCCACCTTATCTCAGTTCACTGGTCACGATGGCAACACCCACCCGTAGCACGCGCTCCAGCAGGTGTATCTCACTGATCATCCCTAAAGCCAAAACCTCATTTGGCCGCCTTTCCTTCCAGTTCTCTGCTGCCTGCGACTAGAACGAACTGCAAAAATCTCTGAAGTTGGAGACTTTTATCTCCCTCAACAACTTTAAAAATCTGCTATCCGAGCAGCTAACCGATCGCTGCAGCTGTACATAGTCCATCGGTATATAGCCCACCCAATTTACCTACCTCATCCCCATACTGTTTTTATTTATTTTACTTTTCTGCTCTTTTGCACACCAGTATCTCTACTTGCACATGATCATCTGATGATTTATCAGTCCAGTGTTAATCTGCTAAATTGTAATTATTCGCTCCTATGGCCTATTTATTGCCTACCTCCTCATGCCTTTTGCACACATTGTATATTGATTCTTTTTTTCTTTCTTTTTTTTCTTTTCTACTATGTTATTGACTTGTTTATTGTTTACTCCATGTGTAACTCTGTGTTGTTGTCTGTTCACACTGCTATGCTTTATCTTGGCCAGGTCGCAGTTGCAAATGAGAACTTGTTCTCAACTAGCCTACCTGGTTAAATAAAGGTGAAACAAAATAAAAAAAATAAATAAAAATAAAAAAAACGGCAGGTACCAGGATCCCCCAGAGTATTGCTCCGGAGGTGTCACGCCCTGACCTTAGAGATCCTTATTATTCTCTATGTTTGGTGAGGTCAGGGTGTGACTCAGGTGGGAAAGTCTATGTTTTCTATTTCTTTGTTTTTGGCCGAGTTTGGTTCCCAATCAAGAGGCTAGCCTGCTCTAGTCGTGTGACTCTGAATTGGGTATCATATATAAGTTGCCCCTATTATTCCTTTTGGGTTTTGTTGTGGATCTTGTTTGTTCTCCATGGTTGAAGTAGTCTGAGCCTACGGACAGAACTGGTGCGCTTCGTTTCTTTTGTCTTTGTTCGTTAGTTGTTTGGTGTCGTCAATAAAAAATGTACGATGTACGGGCCTACCAGCGCTGCACCTTGGTCTGGTCATCTCCTAACAACGAGAGTCGTTACATGGATGGAGATAAGAGGGTTCTCGACGTAGCCGGGGTCGGCTGTTACAAACTGCTACCACTCGATTAGTGGAAAAAAGTTACTAAGGTGGATTGGGAGTTCTACAGAGGTGGCCTGGCTGCCTCAATAGTCCTAAATACCTGATTTTGCTCAATAATAGCCTTAAACCCTTGGTCGTGGCGGTTCCCGTCAGGGAACGAAGAACCTTACAGATAAGGTCCTATGTGAAGTAGCTCTCATTGCCTCCCAAAGTCTCGTCTCAATTCAACATGACAACGGAGGAG
>NW_019953993.1:0-2008 GCF_002910315.2 Salvelinus sp. IW2-2015
TTGTTTATTTCACTTTTGTATATTATCTACCTCACTTGCTTTGGCAATGTTAACATATGTTTCCCATGCCAATAAAGCCCCTTGAATTGAATTGAATTGATAGAGAGATAGAGAGAGAGAGATCTGTTTGCCCTCTAGGTTACAGAGAGCTGGTAGTCCCATCCACCAAATTACCAGGTGTGAAACAATGAAGGGACTCGGGTGCTATACTAATTTTGTATAGAGCAGACCTACAGTTGAAGTCGGAAGTTTACATACACCTTAGCCAAATACATTTAAACTCAGTTTTTCACAATTCCTGACGTTTAGTCCAAGTAAAAATTCCCTGTCTTAGGTCAGTTAGGATCACCACTTTATTTTAAGAATGTGAAATGTCAGAATAATAGTAGAGAGAATGATTTATTTCAKCTTTTATTTATTTCATCACATTCCCAGTGGGACAGAAGTTTACATACACTCAATTAGTATTTGGTAGCATTGCCTTTGAATTGATTACTTGGGTCAAATGTTTCGGGTAGCCTTCCACATGCTTCCCACAATAAGTTGGGGGAATTTTGGCCCATTCCTCCTGACAGAGCTGGTGTAACTGAGTAAGGTTTGTAGGCCTCCTTGCTCACACACGCTTTTTCAGCTCTGCCCACAATTTTTTTTATAGGATTGAGGTCAGGGCTTTGTGATGGCCACTCCAATACCTTGACTTTGTTGTCCTTAAGCCATTTTGCACACAACTTTGGAAGTTTGCTTGGGGTCATTGTCCATTTGGAAGACCTATTTGCGACCAAGCTTTAACTTCCTGACTGATGTCTTGAGATGTTGCTTCAATATATTGTTATGAGAATTTTGTTATCAATGTTCATTAACTTCAATTAATCTACTCAGTCTGCAACCCAGAGTTTGTAAGATTCTGGTTGAATGATACAGACAAGAGTCCCAGTTTACAATAGTCAAAAATGTTTATTCACGTGAACGTTCTAACATCAAAAATGCAAACCCAGTCTTTATAACACACACAAACAAGTTCAAATCTTAAGCCACGCCTTGCTCAGACAGTCTGTGTTTTTCCACTACACAGATACATTGTTTAATCTGCAACATGTTTCATAATTTTCTGCAAGCCTAACAGTTTCTCCCCTCCATGGGTGGAGACAGAATGTCCTGTAGGGAACACAGTAGTACAACTTGTCTGCCGATAGCTCCTCTTATGATTTGTTTCCCACTTGCACCCGCTTACATACTAAAAAGGAACAAAAGGTCCTTGTTCTAATTCTGACTGAAACTACACACATCATCAGATTATAGTTTTATGATTCTAATAAATTTCATACAATTATATGGTTTCAGAGTGGAATTATTTAAYCATTATCTTTAGACATATAAATTATTTTATCATATATCCACATAATTTTCCCTCCTCATGATGCCATCTATTTTGTGAAGTGCACTAGTGTCTCCTGCAGAAAAGCACCCCCACAACATGATGCTGCCACCCCTGTGCTTCACGGTTGGGATGGTGTTTTTCGGCTTGCAAGCCTCCCCCTTTTTCCTCTAAACATAACAATGGTCATTGTTGCCAAACAGTTCTATTTTTGTTTCATCAGACCAGAGGATATTTCTCCCAAAAGTACGACCTTTGTCCCCATGTGCAGTTGCAAACCGTAATCTGGCTTTTTTATGGCGGTTTTGGAGCAGTGGCTTCTTCCTTGCTGAACGGCCTTTCTGTTTATGTCGATATAGGACTTGTTTTACTGTGGATATAGACACTTTTGTACCTGTTTCCTCCAGCATCTTCACAAGGTCCTTTGCTGTTGTTCTGGGATTGATTTGCACTTTTCGCACCAAAGTACGTTCATCTCTAGGAGACAGAACGCGTCTCCTTCCTGAACGGTATGATGGCTGTGTGGTCCATGGTGTTTATACTTGCGTACTATGGTTTGTACAGATGAACGTGGTACCTTCAGGTGTTTGGAAATTGCTCCCAAGGATGAACCAGACTTGTGGAGGTATAGAA
>NW_019953994.1:0-2007 GCF_002910315.2 Salvelinus sp. IW2-2015
CCCCCCCCCACCTTGATTGACATTTTTACCACAGAATTATAACATGTCTGTCTGTGAGAGGGGATGTCTTGCTCCAGAATTAGCTAACCATCAAAATAAAATAGGATAAGTTCATCATGGTGTCATTTCACAGGAATATTGATTCTTGCAGACATACAGGGTTTCCCATTAAAGCAGTAGCCAGTGTGTCTTCTGCAGACAGTAAAGCACATGAAGGATGCAGTGATATACAGGCCGGGAGAGCATCGTTCCCCTAACATTGTCTGTTCGCATTTAACCTTTGCTAAACCAGCAGGTCTTCCCTTTACTCGGAGAAAAGCAGAGGACTGGAATTGAAGACGGTATTCATTTCCAACGTTAGAATACCTTTATATACAGTACAGTTCACAGCACTATTTGTGCACAAAGCAACACAGTTTGTGTGTTGCTCTAAATGTACAATTGTCACTGAAGGATCATGTTACACCGTTTTGTGAAACGATCACTAAAGACTGGGAAGACAGACACTAGACAGTCCAGCATGAGATGTCCTGTTTTCATCCTTCGCTGGAGAAACTGAAGTATATCAACCTAGCGGACGGACACTAACGACTGTTGGAATGCTGCTGGAACAGTCCACATCTTCACATCTTCACATCACAGTCAACTCCACATCTCCCCGACACAACTTTAATCAACAACTTTTTAGACGAGTCACCTTCACGTCACTCTAGCTGTTATATKAAGTGAGGGAAACTACCTCGCTCAGCTACCTACAGGGGGGAAATGTTTAACTACTGGTGAGACCTTTAGGACCAATGAGGCGAGGGGTCAATACAGCTCAGCTCGCCCGACAGTAACCAAAAATGAACAGAGCAATTGTTTAACCATCCAATCAGATTTCGGCCATGTGATTCTTTTTTTTATATATATATCAGTGTTAAACCAAAAAATGTAACCGCCCAATCGGATGCAGAGTAAGTGCTTCAACATGCCTATAAGAACTAAAGAGTTGCCTCAGCAGCCAACTGAATGCCACGTAAGTGCTTCAGTATGAGTATGGGAAATACAGGAGAGCTTAACCAGCCCCAGTCATACTGCTGTAATGAAAGCCAGATTGAAAGAGGGTTTGGATTGATTTCCAACATCTTGATTTGATATCCTGAATTAATTATTTTAACTTGAATAATATATAAAGGAAAATAAATGTAGAACACCCGGGGGAACAAGAGAGGCTTCACTGCAGCTGAGTTATCTCATGGCCAATCTCACCCGCAAGACTACTCTCAGCTGTGTGTGTGTGTGTCTGTGTGTGTGTGTGTGTGTGTGTCTGTGTGTGTGTGTGTGTCTGTGTGTGTGTGCGTGTCTGTGTGTGTGTGTGTCTGTGTGCTCGTGTGGGCGTGCATTCACACATACGTGAGTGTGTTTGTGTATGTGTGTGCACGCAGAGAATGTTTGCAACATATATTTGTGTATGTGTACGTGACTGCGTGAGAGTTTGTGTCCCATATACTGTTATGTGAGTGTTTGTGTGTCTCTGTCAGATGGTTGCAACAGTAAGATGTATGGGTGTATGAGCGGCAGTTTGTTTAGGGAATGTATTAGGAGTTTGCGGGTGGCTTACATCGAAAGCTCACAAATCCGTCATTCATTTTTATAAATCTATTAAAATATATACGTTAGTGTAATAAAGGACAAAAAACTATTGATTGTATTTATTCAGTGGACACACAGTATGCAATACGTTGCTTTAGAATAGTAAGACATACAGGAGCCTTCAGTGTGCTCCTTATTGAATCAAAGATACTGTAACATAAAATGTCTAATACTCAACAAGGTGGGTTGCTGGCAAGGCATCAGTTATTGGTGGTGCACCTTCCCTTTTGATTGTAGTTATTGATAAAGTCATCTACTTTCTCAACCCAGAGTATTCTAAACCACCATCAGCATAACTCATTTCCCTTACAGGTACTTTTGCCGACTCATTCTGCAGTAGAATGAGAGGAAACACTAAACACCTTTTCGACA
>NW_019953995.1:0-2006 GCF_002910315.2 Salvelinus sp. IW2-2015
TTACAGTAGTGACATGTTGGTTGAATTACAGTAGTGACATGTTGGTTGAATTACAGTAGTGACATGTTGGTTGAATTACAGTAGTGACATGTTGGCTGCTCTTCTCAGGATAAATGGACACCCCGGTGGCTACGTGCGGATAGCAGGGAAGTGGAGGCTGGAGGAGGTGAGGGATCCTGAAGGGATCCAGGAACATTTTTAACAATTTCATTATCCTTCACAAATACTGTTGAAATGGGAGTGGAAATGTACCTGACGCTAGCTAAATTCTGTATGTCGTCCCCGTGTCGTCCCCGTGCAGTGCCACCCCAGTGGCTGCCTCACAGACCTGTTCATCCAGATGGCCATCATTATGGTTCTGAAACAAACCATCAGCAACGTCTTTGAGTTCGGAGGCCCGTAAGTCTACATCAACACAAGCACATTGCTGCGGTGTATGTTGATGAGGGAAAGTTGATTTTACATCTCTTATTGTTATGGACATATTTGGGTTAGACATGAATGAAACAGGTGATACTTAAAGTTAGTGCTAGGACTTCCTGCGAGAGAAATGTGTGGTCAGGGGTTGGCAGAGCTCCCACTAAACCAGACCATGACCCTATATTGAATGGTCTGTCCATTTGAGTGCCCAGGTCCATCATTCAGAGCTGTTTCCTGTCTGTGTGTACAGCTGGTTCAACAGGTGGCTAAAGAGGCGGAGGACTAAGAAGCTACAGAGGAAGTGTCCCCACTGTTACAAGAAGGCAGATCAACAGACCAATCGGTGGGAAGAGCTGTGTGAGATCTGCAAGCTCAGTGATTGGCTAAGAAACTACCGTCTCAACGACGTGAACTCTTTCAGTCTCTTCAATGAGTTCCTGGAGATGGGTACGTCACAGATGACYAGGGCAAGGGGTCAGGGGTCAGCCTATTGAGAGGTTATGTTCTAATATCCACACTAGTATAACGTATATAATATACCATTTAGCAGACCCTTTTTATCCAAAGAGTCTTACAGTCATACATTGTTCGTATGGGTGGTCCCTGGAATCGAACCCACCAACTTGGCGTCGCCATGCTCTCTACCAAATGACCTTAACAGGACCGCTCAGAATGCAAACCGGTCAACACAACACACTCAAGTAGCACCATCAATACCACTGACGCAGAAAAGCCAAGCTATTTCACAGGAAACTGTGCTCGTCCTTGGTCTCAGGAAGTCACACGTGATTTGGTAAACCAGAGATTATCAGATGTACACTGCAACTAGTGAGACCTCGTTTATATTTACTACGCAGATTATCAGTAAGGTACCTGTGAAGGACATTTGGTTCATTATTTAACTAGATTATCAGATGTTACTCTACACTGTGAAGACCTCCGTTCATTATTTACAGATTTATCGGATGTACCTGCATGTGAGAGACCTCGTTTTATATTTAACAGATTAGTCAGGTTTGATAACGTCTAGGCACTGTGAAGACGCATCGTTTCATATTTAACCAGATTATCAGGATGTACACTGTGATGACCTCGTTTATATTTACCAAGATTGTCAGATGTTACTACTGACGAAGACCTCTTTTAATAAACGTCCCTGTTTTCTCACCAGATGTCCGTTGGTCTTCTGGTACCATATCGCCTTCGCTCCAAACTAGACCATCTTTGATGGAGTCGAGGCGTATCTCTCATGATGTTGTTGATCTACGGCCAGCAGGGGAGCCAATAGGGGAAACGCCGCGACCAAGAGAGATGGTGGTGAAAACTGAAACTGGAGAACTGGGGCAGGGAAACACTAAATTTAGTCTCAAACTAACTATACTTCCAATGACGTTTGTACCTTCAAAGCATACGGCCATCTCAGTCCCCAATTATATCACACTAACCACACACTTATCAATTGACTTGTACCCCACAACGCAATACTGGCCGCTCTGGTCCATAATTCACATCTACACGCACCAACTTACAATGAAAGCCATGTATTGGGCACCATTAGTTGTTAGCCAGAAGGCATTTACTACTGA
>NW_019953996.1:0-2006 GCF_002910315.2 Salvelinus sp. IW2-2015
ACACACACACACACACACACACACACACACACACACACACACACACACACACACAAACACACATATGTTTTCAGAGCTAGGGTATAAAATAATTAATAAAACATTGTTTTACTTCCCTTGTAAAGGATTGACTGTGCTGGGATACTAAAGCTGAGAAATGCTGACATCGAGCTCAGGACAGGCGAGACAGACATGGGACGCAAAAACACCTGTGTCCGCCTTGTCTTTCGGGTCCATATTCCTCAACCAGGAGGACAGTATGTCTCTCTTCAAGTGGCCTCCCTTCCCATCGAGTGTTGTAAGTGAACTTTTGTTCCTGAAACCCAAAATTCTATTACTACTACAAATAATAATCATAAATCTAGCTGCGAGCAGCAATGAACGGGGTTCACAGGATGACAGGAAGGACACAAGATCAGTTGGATATCAAAGCAAGCATGTAGGAACTATCTTCCTTTATGTGCAATCAGTGAAGGCATTACCATGATTATCTCTCAATACCACAAGGATGACGCAGGTGAAGTGTAGTCTAATGCTGTAGGTTGGTTATCTTTGAATTAAAGTCATTCATGTATTGAGTTTATATATAAATATTTATATTTATAATATATATACGCTGACTGCTCAAGCGGCACAACTTCTGGTTTCTAATTTTCCTAAATAAAAKATCTACTTTTCACTACGTTCAGACCACATAATAGGGCAACACTATGTGATTATACAGATACAGTGCATTCGGAAAGTATTCAGACCCCTTCCCTTTTTCCACATTTTGTTACGTTATCGACTTATTCTAAAATTGATCCAATAATTTTTTCCTCATCAATTTACACACAATACCCCATAGTGACATCACAATATCCCATAATCACAAAGTGAAAACTGTTTTTTAGAATTTTTTTGCACATTCATTAAAAATACAAAACAGAAATACCTTATTTATATAAGTATTCAGACCCTTTGCTATGAGACTCGGATCTGGGCTCAGGCACATCTTGTTTCCTTTGATCATCCTTGAGATGTTTYCAGAACTTTCTTGGAGTCCACCTGTGGTAAATTCAATTGATTGGACATGATTTGGAAAGGCACACATCTGTCTACAGTATATAAGGTCCCACAGTTGACAGTGCATGTCAGAGCAAAAACCAAGCCATGAGGTCGAAGGAAATGTCCGCAAAGCTCAGAGAGAGGGTTGTGTCAATGCACAGATCTGGGGAAGGCTACCAAAAACTTTCTTGAAGGTCCCCAAGAAGACAGTGGCCTCCATTATTCTTAAGAGGAAGAMGTTTGGAACCACCAAAACTCTTCCTAAGGCTCCCTGACCAAGAACCCAAWGGTCACGGAGACAGAGCTCCAGAGATCCTCTGTGGAGATGGGAGAACATTCCAAAAGGACAACCATCTCTGCAGCACTCCACCAATCAGGCTTTTATGGTAGAGTGGCCAGACGGAAGCCAGCACACACATACCAATTGATTAATGGACTGCTCAATGTATTTATTTTTTTATCTTGCTTTGTTTGCTATTTTCCAAATCTCTGATAAGCTACACAGGAAATGGCTGAAAATAGCCCATATTAATTTACGTAGCCTTAGAAATAAGGTTCATGAAACCAATAACTTGCTATATTAGCCATTTCTGAGACTCACTTAGATAATTCATTTGATGATACAGCAGTAGCAATACAAYGATATTCCATCTATAGAAGACACRGAAATGCTTATGGGGGAAGTGTTGCTGTATATATACAGTATATATATTCAGAGCCATATCCCTGTAATGCTTAGAGAAAATCTCATGTCAAGTGTTATTGAACTGTTGTGGTTGCAGGTTCACTTGGCACATCTAAAGCCTTTTCTTTTGGGGTGTTGCTATAGGCCACCAAGTGCTAACAGTCAGTATCTAAATAATATGTGTGAAATGCTTGATAGTGTATGTGATGTAAACAGAGAGGTCTACTTTCTTGGGAACCAGGGTGTTTACAAACACTACAGGAACAAGATCATC
>NW_019953997.1:0-2006 GCF_002910315.2 Salvelinus sp. IW2-2015
GAGAGATTTTAACTGCTGTTTATGCGCTTAAAAACAGAAGGCTCAGTACTTATACCCTAGCTGACGCCCCGTCAGGAAATCCAGGCTTATAGATAGGCCCTGTTGAGGAAATCTTCCTTTGGCTCTCATAGTGGCAGGATCTCACCAGTGGTACTATAGTTTCGTATCATTTGTGTCATCATTTCCTCCACACAATTCCATTGATCAAATGTAACATATGCTACATTAGGTTGTAGGTGAGGTTTGGTCGTCTGGCCCTTCAGAGACTGTTGGTGTGGGACAATTTGGCAGCCTATTTGTAAGCCTACGCTTGCATTTGTCATGGAGCCTGCTTCAGTGAGAAAATGACAGACATAGTACGCTAACCTGTCCATAAGTCAAAACGGGTTCACATGGATCCAACATCCGAGAAGGGGTGGAAATTCAAGCAGGGCTTCCATGTTTCCTGTTTCGGTCTGCTGACTGGATGGGGGTAGGTTGGGGGCTTGGATTACTGGGATCAGTAAACGTAAATGAATGTGACCAGGACTAATTGGAAGGTAGGTCTAGAGCTTTCTGCTCTCAAACAAGTTACAAGAGGTAACAACAGGGTGGTGGTAGGTAGACTTTAGTGCTTGGGTAGTCATTGAGGTTTTAAAGTGACACTGATAACTATTGAAAATGCTTGAAAATGTATGTTTTAAATCCTTGTTAAGATCTTCATGTGATAACACTGCACTAGTAGAATGACATACATATGCTTTAACATAGTTTGAACACATCTAGCTTTTTAGTGCTGCTACTTACATAGTTGTGCTTGAACTAATGAATTAACTCACCTCTCTCCGCAGATAGATTTCCTCTACTGGACTGTTGACCAGAGAAGTGACAGAAGACCAGTGAAGTAACATGGGATAAAGTCGAGGCTGAATCGACAGCTACATGATCAGCTACAGCTTGCTGAGGGCTCTTCAGTGGGGAGATCCTGTTGGGCAGAGAAGCACCGCAGCACCTCCTACAGGCTGACTGGGCTGAGGCCTGGAGTCCTCTACACAGTCTACATCTGGGCTGTCAAGGGCTCCCGGGTCAGCAGGAAGAGCTTCGTTGACGCTGAGACAGGTCACTAACTTGTCTCGTGATTCAAAGTGTTGAAAAACCCTGTAGATATGGATGTTACTTAGAATAGGAAGTGTTTGTGTTAGATAATTCATCTGGGACTATACAAAGTAGTGTTACCAGTAAAAGTGGCAAAGAGATAATCAATCAAACGTGTCTCACATGTCCTTAGTCATACCACAACTGACCATCACAGAAAATGATATATTCTAATAATATGTATACTCAAAAATACATTACACTTCAAAATTGATGTTTGTCTGATGTTTTTATACCTTAATGTCAAGATTAGTCCACTTTCTGCACACCATTGACTGTGTACATCCAGCTATATTCCTCAACCCCCTAAAAACATTGAAACAAATTAGCATTGCAAAGCTTGAAATGATATAGTGATAATCTTTCCCAGGTCATTTAGAATTTTGCCATATAGCTGCAGCTACRAAACGGATGGCCTGTAACGTGAACTTATCTCAACAGAAGACCACTTTTGAGGCCTAAAAACATCCAACAAACATTGCTATTGGGTTGTAATTCCCCAAAAATTCAATATTAGTTTGTTAATTATTCTATGCAAAATACTTGTGCTACTTTTTAACAAATCTTGACTTGAAAATGATCTCGCTCTTGGGAAACACAACTTTTATTCTCCCAGATGATAAAAAAAAAATGAATGGTAGACTGTATATAGTAATAATCCATTTACTAATGGTTCTCCAGATCTGGATGCTCCTACTAACCTCTTTACCAGAGAAGTGACAGAGGACACAGCTGATGTGTCGTGGGACAGACCTCTAGCGGACATCGACGGCTACGTGATCAGCTACAGCTCTGCTGAGGGCTCCAGTGGGGAGATCCCTGTTGGGGCAGACAGCACCTCCTACAGGCTGACTGGGCTGAGGCCTGGAGTC
>NW_019953998.1:0-2005 GCF_002910315.2 Salvelinus sp. IW2-2015
GGACGACGCTGGGCTAATTGTCCGCCGCCCTATGGGACTCCCAATCACGGTCAGTTGTGATACAGCCTGGATTCGAACCAGGGTGTCTGTAGTGACGCCTCTAGCACTGAGATGCAGTGCCTTAGACCGCTGCGCCACTCGGAATCATGTAGTAACCAAAAAAGTGTTAAACAAATCAAAATATATTTTATATTTGAGATTCTTCAAAGTAGCCACCCTTTGCCTTGATGACAGTTTTGCACACTCTTGGCATTCTCTCAACCAGTTTCATGAGGTAGTCACTTGGAATGCATTTCAATTAACAGGTGTGCTTTGTTAAAAGTTCATTTGTGGAATTTCTTTCCTTCTTAATGTGTTTGAGCCAATCATATACCATATTTGGTATAAGACCAAGWCCATATTATGGCAAGAACAGCTCAAATAAGCAAAGAGAAATTACAGTCCATCATTACTTTAAGACATGAAGGTCAGTCAATGCGGAAAATTTCAARAACTTTGAAAGTTTCATCAAGTGCAGTCACAAAAACCATCAAGCGCTATGATGAAACTGGCTCTCATGAGGACCGCCACAAGAAAGGMAGACCCAGAGTTACCTCTRCTGYAGAGGATAMRTTCATTAGAGTTATTAACCTCAGAAATTGCTTCCCAAATAAATGCTTCACAGAGTTCAAGTAACAGACACATCTCAACATCAACTGTTCAGAGGAAACTGTGTGAATCAGGCCTTCATGGTCAAATTGCTGCAAAGAAACCACTATTAAAGGACATCAATGAGAAGATGAGACTTACTTGGGCCAAGAAACACGAGCAATGGACATTAGACCGTTGGAAATCAGATATTTCTGTATTTAATTTTCAATACATTTGCAAAAATGTCTAATAACACGTTTTCACTTTGTCATTATGCGATATTGTGTGTAGTTGGGTGTGACAAAAACATCTATTTAATCCATTTCGGGTGTAACACAACAAAATGTGGAATAAGTCAAGGTGTGAATACTTTCTGAAGGCACTGTATTTGTAATGCAGGCGAAGTGAGGAGCCAGATTAGAAGCCCTCTGAGGGGTAACAGACCTGATCTCTCCTCCTGGTTATCTCTTCCTGAGCCCAGAGAGCCCACAGCTCAGACACCTGTTTCTCCCACTGGAACAGACCAGGCGTGAGGAGGATGAGATCTAGATTTCCCCAGAGAACACACTCAAGAGGGTGACTCTTTCCCCCAGACTCTTCTAGAACACCCATGAAGTCAACGCTCTGCACTGAGAACACTGCCGAGAACACTCAGAATGTAGAATGTTCCAGRGCGATTGTTTCTCTTCCCAAACGCCTGAGACAGAGAGTGAAAGAGAGAGGGAGTGTGTGATAGAGACTGAGAAAAGAGGGAGAGAACGAGAAAGAGGGGGAAGGAGAGAGAGATAGATAAAGAAAGAGACCGAAGGAGAGCGAGCGAGCTGCCAGCTAGGCCCATACAGAGCTCAATGTGTCCCGACAGCTCTAAATGAACATTAACCTGCTCAGGGTCTCAACGCTGCCGCCGCTTCACATCACAGCACCTGAATATTTAACAGGGAGAAACCCTGCTACGGCGCAGCGCCTCAGAGCCTCAGTCTAGCAGCTGGCCTACACTGTACCATGTAGTAGTGTCTCATTGCTATATGTAAGGAAACTTCCAGACAGAGACATGATCTGACAACAGATCCTGGAGAAAACTGCTTCAGAGCGTAGATGTGAAAAGTGTACATAACAATGCTGGTATACAAACAAGATTCAGCATGGCCTCTCCTGGTTCCCTTTAATGTTCTATCTAGACTCAGAGAACATCTTGGGTCTGTGAAAAGCAAATAGTCAACTTGGCCAAAACTGATGAAATATAAAATATTCAAAGCACTACCCATGTACAAAGTTGGCCACACCTCATGCACATGAACAAACAGTGAGCTACAGTACACAGAGTGGCTCTCAAGGGGGATGCCAGTTCCGAGTAAAAGAGTCCGGACACTTAGAA
>NW_019953999.1:0-2004 GCF_002910315.2 Salvelinus sp. IW2-2015
ATATTAAGTTCTGCTTTTCTGATGTATCAAATACTTATGTCATGCAATAAAATGCAAATGAATTACTTAAAAATCATACAATGTGATTTTCTGGATTTTTGTTTTACATTCCGTCTCTCACAGTTGAAGTGTACCTATGATAAAAAATTACAGACCTCTACATGCTTTGTAAGTAGGAAAACCTGCAAAATCGGCAGTGTATCAAATACTTGTTCTCCCCACTGTATAATTATAATAGGGAGAAGAGTGTACGATAGTAGGCTATATTGGCCCGGTTCCACAATGGGGCTTAGCCCCCTCAGTTCAAACTTTAGCACCCTCAGTTGTAGTTTTATGTCCCTAGCGCTGTGTCAGCACAATGGTGCGCTGCGGTGTGTGTAAGGGGGCTGTGAAAAGCCCCTGGGCAGTAAGGTATGTTTCCATAAGAAGCAGGAAACGCGTGCATACAACACAGAAGTAACGCTTCGAACACACCGGCTGCGTCATTGCATCACTGCTGCATAACATTTTGCGCAGCTAGGCAACTATACTGATGCAGGTACCTTTTGCAAATGGTCGCATGCGGTTGGACACATGGAAGAGAGAATAATTTTCGCAGTATCCTCAAAACCGTGTCTTTTTGACACAACTGCTGACAGCTACAGGGACATAAACACAAAAAAATGCTGCTTGGAGACAAGTGTCCACGATAGTAGGATTGCCAGGTCAGTTTAGTAGTGAGCTTGTGCTAGATGTGGCTAGTTAGCGTTAGCTAGCTAGCTAACCTAGCCAATGAGGTGTGTGTGAAAGAAATAGTCAAATAAATAATAAATAAACCATCTCTCGAACCACACAGACCTGCGCTTTCGGCGGGGCTGGTCCCGGCCCAACAGCGCGATCAAGACCACCTTCCTCAACGTTGGTCTCATTGTTGAAAGAGCCTAAGCTGCTATCTTGACTATTTATTATTGCATTTTGCTCCAAAACTGCATTTGAGGGAAATTATATTATAGGCTTTCACAATTAATTTGTGGATGTCATCAAATAAATAATATACTTGGCAAATAAATTAATAAAAAATGTAAATAAATTCTCCACTCAAACTGTTTTTATTATGTTATCACACATTTTTTTTACTGCATATGTGTGCAACAAAACTTGAACATTCACATTATGCTACTTTCTGTCAAGTAAATCTACGCATACAATTTGATGCATACGTTCGATAAATCGAACGTATGCATCACACAGAACGCACTGCAACTGCCTCTGCAACGCAATGCTGCAAGGCAAACGCAGCGTTCCATTGGAAATGAATGTACTTCTGGTGTTTCGAAACGCAATGACGCAGCCGGTGTGTTCGAAGCGTAAGACTCAAGACTGCAGGGGTGACGGACCGTGGCTTTAAGGTTACAGCCAACATGGTGCACAAAATCCTCATTCTTCTCGATCCTCCTAACAAATTACTCCAGGCAAAAGCAAAAGATCTTTACACTGGATTCAAAGTTGTCCGCATTCCATTGGAGTGCGTTGAGAAGCTGAAGCGTGACAGCGAGCTCGAAGCCATTTGGGCACAGTGCAGTCCCAATGGCACTGACGCACCACCACCAGCTCCAAGCAAATACGACGTTATGTACGTACACATTTCCAGAAATACGTGGTGGACAGTGTAATAAATATCATTTATTATAACACAAGCATATTTGCTATTACGTTGTTATAACTAACTTCTTTCCAAACAGGGTTTCTCACAAACTCATAAGCAGATACTGAGACCCACACACACCCAGAGACAGATYGCTGACACAGACCTTTCATAAACACTGATAAGAAAAAGGGTGCCTGGTACTGCATATCACGAGATACTGAGACACACACATACCCAAGGACAGAGGGCTGACGCAAACCTTTCATAAACACTGATAAGACAGGAACATCTACGCACACACAAAATCTCCTCTTCAGTCTGAACATTTTACAGAGACACACAGAAATGTCAAAATAGGAACATCTACGCACACACCT
>NW_019954000.1:0-2004 GCF_002910315.2 Salvelinus sp. IW2-2015
TGACTCCTTTTACTGGCAGTGTAGACACTACACCAACACGGAAACGTCCTGATACCAAGTCTGACACTAAGTGGACCCAGTGTAATGGTACAGGTACTGTTTTTGTCTCTATCCCTTGTAATATGACATGCGAGCCACAATATGTTTCAGGAGACCAGGGTAAAGCATCAGTAATGATTACTGACTGCGCCGCCCCGGTGTCTCGTAAGATTTCAATGGGCTTTTGATCAGCTTGTTCTCCAGTTAAGGAAACACAACCGGTAGAGATAAACGGAGCATAGACAGGATCCGGTTTCTCAAATGCTGAATCAATACCTCGGACCAACGGACGAGCCAAAGACTTGACTAAACCCAAACTTTTTCTTTTTGGGGACGGTGACTGGGACTGTTTCGGTTTATTTTTCAAAACTGGGCAGTCCGCAATCACGTGACCATTTTGGTGACAGTAAAAACATTCACGGATCTCATGAAAAGGCTTGTCAGAGGAAAAGCGACCTGAACGAGGCACTGATGACGTAATCAGTCTACCTTCAAAACGAGGTGCACCAAAGACAGTCTTGTGTGTCAAAGCGTACTCATCTGCCAACACTGGCCCAGGCAGCAATGTCACCACTTTCTGTTCATTTAAATGAACTACAATTCTATCTGGGAGGTTGCTTTTAAAATCCTCCAACAGCATCAACTCCCGAATATCAGCAAAGGTGTTAGCTTTGCTGGCTGAACACCATCGATTAAACAGAGACTCTTTGTCCCTAGCAAACTCAACAAAAGTACGGTGAGAGGGTTTCTTGTGGTTCCTGAAGCGCTGTCTATAAGCTTCAGGCACCAACTCATAAGCCCGCAACACGGTAGTTTTAACTGTTTCGTAATGTAAACTGTCTTCCAGCGAGAGAGCAGCTACTACTTCCTGGGCTTTCCCAGACAATTTACATTGTAACAGGAGCGGCCAAACCTCAAGTGGCCAATGTAGCGCAGCGGCCACACGCTCAAACGCAGAGAAATAGGAATCAACTTCCGACTCTCGGAATGGAGGGACTAAAGCGATATTTTTACTCACATCGAAGTGGGTTTGATGATGAGCAGCTTTTGGAGTCGCACTGGAGCCAGCGTCTAGCTCCAGTTGTCGGATCCTCACCTCCTTGTCGGCTTCTATTTTCCTAATTTCAAGATCAAAATGCATCTGTCTCTCCTTATCTTGTTGCTCCATTTCTAACCGGGCCAGCCTCACCTTCAGCCTAGCGGTCCCCTCTGAACGACCTGAAGCAGAAGATAAAGGATCATATCGAGGCAATGTAAAGGGGGTACGAGCAACCCCTTCCTCTGCCCTGTCCTCCGACTTGGCATCGGAAGGTCTACCCGTCTCCTCTCCTTGCAATGAGAGAATTCTTTCTCTTACTAATCCCTCCCTGACTAGCACCGAAAGCTCAGCCTTCAGGGCTTTCTCAGGGATAATGAATCCATAATGGTCAGCTATAACTAAAAGGTCTACTTTCCGAAACCTCAACAAACAATCAATAGCGGGCGCTTCAAGGAACTTGGAGATGGCTGAGGCAGCCATCTTGTACACAACAATCTATTGAACACACAAACTAATCAAGTCATCCAAACTCACAACCTACCATCACACCTCAATCACTAACCACAGAGAGCTCAGAGCAGCAGGGTCCGGTGGGTTTAATGGAATCCCGGATGAGCCCCCATTATGTTACGCACGCCTCTGAGAAGAGGGAACGCAACTCCCTGCTGCACCTCAACTCTCTGTGAAGTGCAAGAGGTATGGACTGTAGGCGTGAGTAAGGACGACAAAGGCAGATTTTACCGTTACTAGGATTTATTTCCTTACGGTAATATGGGGAAAAGGGGCTGGACGGAACCAAAGCAAAGAAAGTAAATATCAAAGCTTCCCCTCTCCTATCTAACCTGCCTATCCACTTAACTTACCTAACTTAGCACCACCTGGTGCCCTAACCAAAATACAGGGGGTGGTCCGCCCAGGTCTTACCT